>NW_023495485.1:0-76863 GCF_904425465.1 Colossoma macropomum
CTGTGGTAATTGAATTTTCTATAAATTTTACACTTTAAATTTGCCCTGTCCTGACCTTTTTTGAGTGTTGCAGGCATCAAATTCAATATTTGTTTACATTTACAAAATACAATCGTTGGCCTGCCAAAACATTAACATTTCAGGTTTTACATTTATCAGTTTAAATAAAGGATCGGGAGACTTACAAAATCACAGATTCTTGTTTTTATTTTACTCAACTTTTCCAGAAATGAAGTTTGTATTTTGTACTTACTGAACAGAATTAACTTTCCTTTCTATACTGAATCAAAGCTGCACAATCAGATTGAACCTTGTTGATTACATCATCATCAGTCCCGACATAAGATCAGCTGTTTCAGTGGTAAATCAATGACCAATACAAAAGGAAGATCAACACAAATTCAACATCAGAGATTTAAATTGGTTTAATGGTGTTTCCAAACATCAAATCAACAATGTTTTATTAAATATTGTTTTGTTTAGTTTGAAAAAAAAATGTGTAATCTTGTTGTAATTTTGTCTTTAGTGTTTGGACACAACCAGCTGATATCACTAAGCTAAATGGCCACACCTAGGCAGAGCTATTTCTAAAAATAAACCAAGTGGCAATGAGTGGGTCCAAGCACTTATCAGCACAACACGCCCTGATGCCAATTAGGTCTAACAAGGCCTAATGCAGTTTATTCCTCATTTATAGGTAGAGAGAAAAACTGAAAGGAAGTCAGAGTTTATCAAAGAGTTTATCAGAAGGCTATCATTTGCCATAAACATTGAGCAGGGGTCTTTAACATAATAAATGTTTATGCTTATATGTACTGATCTACAAAGGTTTGTGGAACATGCAAAAGATTGGCCAGAAATAGATGTCAAAAATGCATAGTTGTATTTGCAAAGTGGTTTGGTTCTCCATGTTTGATCCTTTGATATGTATGCTATAATGAGACCCAATGCACTCATAAGGGGGCCCTTGGCAAAGAGGAACTAAGTGAAAGTGGGTGAGAATTCGTCAAAAGGTCTCCAAATGTTATGACTATTCATCAGGGACCTTCAACAGAGATGTTGACTGGTTTCATTTAGACTGACCTTTTGACCTTTGTATAATAAGCTGTAATCTGTAAATGAATAACTCAAAATACAACATAAGGAGTCCAATTTATGACATAACATGTAATTACAAACTTATTCAAGTCAGTGAACTGAATCACATGGCATCAATTGTTTATCTAGATGTTGTAATAACATTGTAACAGCATTTTTAATCATTTCAAGTGTTTTTGAGTGCTAAAGCGCCACCTGAAGGTTAATCCGGATCAAATTTGCAGTCCTCACAAGAGTCTCACTAAATATTAAGGCCTATAATTTTGAGATTAACTGACCATTGACTGATAAGTTATAGCAATTTACCCTTGCAATGCACTGGCCACAATGATACCAGATTTGTGCAGATTGGGCGAAAACCCAGGGAGTAGTTTGCACTCAAAAATATGTGTGATTTTGTATAAAATGCAGATTAGTTAAAAAAATTAGTGGGCAAACATAATAATAAGAAGAAGGAAAATAGGGTTTCAGCACTTCATGTTTGGACCCCTTATAAAAGGAAGAAAAACTCTCACAAAAACAACAGGGTCCTAAACAATACGTTCCGGGACTCCAAATATAACAATTTGGTGGTTTGAAAGTTTGTCCACAAGGGGGTGCTATTTGGCCCCAAATAGGCTGACTGGAAGCTCTGTGTGAAGAGATCAGATCTCTTCATTTTTTAAGAGGGTGGGCTCCACCTCCAACCAAGGACATTGGATTTATGACCACTGACAAAAAATCAGCATATCAAATAGGATAATCTATGCTCTTTCCATCGATGTAGAGCAATGGAGAGGCCCTAAGCAATAACCTACCTCTGACCAACAGCGTACACAATCATGTGCAAGAGTTTGTGCTCCCTTGAACAAATGACTTGTTGTTGATTTTTAAGTGTGAATAAGTTAACACATCCTTTATAGAGTACATACTTCTGCATATTTTAACGCACAGTTACTAATTATTAGCTAAATTTAACATACTGAGTAAATGCAATGTGGCCTGTACAGTGTGACACATAACAAAATTTGAAGCTAAATAGCAAATTTATGTTCCATGTAGAGGATGTATTATAAATCAATAAAACATGAAATTTGACCAAGAAGTGCCCCAAAAAAGAAAGAAAAAGTAAATAAATATACACACCAATTCTGTGACATTGTAGATACGAGTAAACTTCAGGGAAAGTACATTAAATAGATTAAAATATTTCTCAGATCAAACAGTTAAAATGTAAGTCCTCCTTAAAAAACTAAGTAGTCACTTTACACATTAACACTTAGAACTGTATTTATTATGTATTTATTATGTATTATGTGTAATAACTTGTCTATCATTTTAAAACTCCTGCTGTTTCTTTGCATTGTGTGACCTTTTAATGAAGAATCCTCATATTTCCACTGACCGCTCAACCTTTATGATTTTACATAATCTTTTTCATCTACAAAACATATTTTAATTCATGATTCAGGTTAGAAGGCAAAGGTTTTTATATCATCCCATAAGAATCTTTGTATATGGTGGATTGTGCTGTATAATTAAGCCTATATTTTATGTGAAATCATATTAAAATTTGTCTGCTTCCACATGCTGACTCAGTACACAGCAGAAAACTCTAGTGTAGGTCAGCAACCTACAAGTACGCTGACCTCCAGATGTTTGTGGACACATTTATTTATGTTTTTAATAAATGAGCTTGTGTTTCATTGTTGGAACAGCTTAACATACAGTGTTAAAGAAACTGGGGTAATTTTATATGAAAACAGTAATACAGTATAAATATCTGTTACTATTATTAAAAACAATTTTATGTTCAAACATTCATTAAAAAAAACTCTCTTTTAGCTACCACAACTACTTTATTATTATTAATCAGTAGCAGTTTACAGGTTGATATTAAATTGTTAATGATATGGTAACAAGTTGTACTATCCTAAACATTTTAAGCTAAAAATCTAGTTATTACTAAGTAATAAGTTAGTAATGAAAGTGCAACAAGTTGGTAATAAAATGGTAAAGTAACAGTAACAGGTTGTACTAACATTAAAAACATGTAAATGTTCTAGTTGTTAATGAATAATAAGTAAGTTGTAACTAGTTGCTAATAAAATGGAAAATTAAAGGTTTTACACAAACATAAATCTGCTGTCAGACAAAAATCTCATATCTCCATTTTTGTCATTTTCCAGTGTTTGACATAATTTGAAAATACCTGTTGTTCTTTACATTGTGTGTAAACTTTATGATGAATGGACCAAAAGAAACGGCCCAAAATTACTTGGGGAAAAAAGTCTGGTTCCTTTAACTTACATTAAAAGTAAAGTGTGTTTTTTCCTTCTCCTATAAAGTTACCATTTTGAAGATACCAGGTTTTGTTGACAATGGCGAAATGTTAAACATTCATTTTCCAGTTTATACAAAATATTTTTAATATTTTAAATCCTTACAGAAGTTTATAATATGAGGGCGATTACCACAAAAATGGTGCAGTAGTTCTGCTAAGATGATGTAGTATTAGTGCTGTAAATGACTCATTCACTTTTTTATTTTTTACCTGTTATATATTTAAATGGTGATGATGTGATGTAATTACAGGTCATAATAACAGTGAAAGTAACAGTAATGGAGCTGTGATGCAAACTTCCTTCTGTCTTGCTTTCATTATTTTACAATTTTATTACTAACCTGTCATCGTTACAATTAATAACTCATTATTTAGTAACACCTTGAAAATTAGCATGACTTTGTTTAAAATTCAATCTGTTCCATAATATTTCCACATCATTACCCAGTTATTACTGCTCTATAAATTAAAACCAACCTGCCACACAATCCAGTTTAACACATATAACAAAATAGTGGAGCTGTGATAAAACATTTCTGATATGTATTTCTTACTTGATTACATTTTTCCACAGAAGACAAAGTGTCCCCAAACTTCTGATGGTCAGTGTGTGAAAAGTTCAGCAGAACCATGAATAAAAGTGACCGTGTAATAATGAATTACTCAAAGCTGGGAGACTAAATCATACAGAAGCTGAATCAAAGTACTATGTTGGTCTTACTGCCGAATACTGGACACACGTCTCCACCTCTTCATTCTGTCCTCCTGATCTCTTCATTTTCTTTTTGGAGAACTGTAGAGCGACGAATTTCACCAAGTCACAGTCCTGTTCATGAGATTATAGAGAACACACAGAAACAATGCACTGTTACTCATCTTAAACTGTTTAATAGAGAAATACATGATAAATAAGCAGCATGTTTACATATAATATCAACAGACACTGAATTTTCTAATTCTAATTCAATGTCTCGTGGTGTTTATCTTGTAATTTAATCTTCTTCATTTTCTTCTGATTCTAATTAAGTGCTAATGATCTTTTCTATAACTATTTTTTATCACCTGTCTGTACAGCACTTTGAGCTGCCACCAGCATGAAAAGTGCTATATAAATAAAATTATTATTATTATTATTATTATTATTATTATTATGATTGATGAATGATGCCCTTAAATTCATTCAGTCATAGGTATCAAGTAAATATAACCTCTACAGAGGATACACTTCTGCACATTTTACTACACAACTACTGTAGATTTACTGAATTTAACATACTAGAAAAAAACAAAACAAAACATAAAATGTGGACTGTGGGAATATTATAGCAAATTGCTGTTGTCGAAACAAAACCTTATATCTCCAAAATGGTAACTTTACAGGAGAAGGAAAAAACCTACTTTACTTTTAATGAAAGTCAATGGAACCAGAGTTTTTTCCAAGTCATTTTGCACCATTTAAATGAGATGCAAATAGGAGGTTTTCTTCTAAAAGCAGCGAAATATTATATTTTATGTCTTTTTTTAACATGTTTAATTCAGTTAATAAACAGTAATTGTGTGATAAAATATGCAGAAGTGTGTTCTCTGTGGAGGACATGTTTATATTTATTTACACTTGGAAAATCAACAACAATGTGGAATTTAATATGACTTTACAAAACCCAACAGGAATCAGGAATCATATAAAGACCCAAAAGTCCAGACGTCTTTGTTTATTTGTTGCTAATGATGAAACCAAAACTCTTTCATTGTGGCCTGTGATTTATAATGAGTTTTGAGAATGTATGAACACTGTGAAAGAGGCAGATAATAACTTTAGGAATATGCATTCAGGCAGAACTGACCCAGGCTACTTAATTATTCGCTTAATTTTTTCAATAAATATGAATTCGCTACATAAAGCAACGTTTTCACTATTACCTCTTTCTCTTGTTCCACTGTAGATCCAGCGTCTGTAATAGAGAATTGTAAGAACTTAGTTAGCTGTGCATGAACAAGTGATCAAAAAGTCCTGATGTTGTAGGAGCATCAAGTAGATGACATTTTAATAGTAAATGTGTTTAATATGTCCTTTAAGTCTATTTAAAGTGTCAGCAGTACCATCTCTGCACTGTTTCCTGCCCTTCAGAATGATGATAAGAGCACTGAGGAGAATCATCGTCACAGCACTGAAGACCACAGTCAGCATGAAGAAGAGATCTGAAGAGGAGGAAAATGGAAAAACTGTGTTAATAGAAAAGTTCTAGTTAGAACCGAACACACTGTGAAGCTGGTCTCACATGTTCAGTGCTGTGTAGATGTCTAAAGCTCATTGTTTAAAACGTTTATTTCAGCAGTGAGTCTGTTTGTGCTTGTAAAAACCGTTTTATCATCAGAATAAATGCAAATACACATAAGTACAGTAAAAATAACAAGAATTTGTACTTGAAAAGTAGTTGTTGATAACTTTTGAGCTAGTTTAAAGAACAAAGTTTGGTTCTAGATATCTCTTGGACACATCCAGCCATCATAAGAATGTACTTAGATAAATTACATAGATTTGATAAGTGTTTTAATCACCAGCACACTTGATTTAACATGCTGAAGTGTTGATAAACTAAACCAGCTATACAGTAATAACTATATGTAATACAAATAATACTGGACTTCTCAGTATTGGAAGCCCAGTACACTGAAATACACTGACAAACACAAAAGCACTGCTTATTGTATTAATATTATTTGTGTTTATTCTAATAGTAGTGTTAATTATATATTTTTTCAGGTGCTTAAAATTTCGCACAGTACCGTAAACAATAAACACAATCATAAAAAGTGAATAAAAATACAGCAGTGCAGTTTCTCATATTTCAGCATAATAATCAAAATAGTAAGTGATCAATGGTAAACGCAGAAGCACATGATAGAATAAGAGCCGAATCAAGGATGACAAACCTTCGTATCCGTTATTGGTGTTCTTGAAAAGTGCTTTGTTTTGATCTAAGAAAGATTTTATATGGTTATTTCATTCATTTGATAGAATTTAATGCTCCTTTTCTTCTACCTCACAGTGAAAATGAAATAAAAACACAGTGTAATATAGATGTTATTTACAGGTTGTCTAAGGTCACTAGTTAGTGTAGAAAGTTACCTCTCACTAGTAGGAAGGTTGCGTTGCTGAAGGTTATGTAGTTGCTCCTCTGAATGCCGCAGTAATAAAGTCCTGAATCAGTGTAATTAACTTCAGTTATACTGAGAGACGTTTTCTCAGAGTTCACAGTCATCATCATTCGGCTTCTCTGGGGAATAAAACTACAGGGGCTTGATGAAGAATACAGTTTGTAATATAGGCAGGTGAGGAGATCAGGAACAGAAGTGTTTGTGTGTTTGAACCAGTATAGACGAGCTGGTTCCTCCAGAGTGTGATTGGACCAGATGGTAACATCATCTCCAGGTTCAGCCACCAGCGTTAACAGGGTCTGAGAGCCCCCAGTCACTGACAGTAAACCTGTAACACACAATACAGACAGCTTTCTACACAACACACAGACTGTCTGGGGTTCTGCAGTTATATGTTATCTTAACTTTCCATGTTTAATTGTGTCCTAATTGAGGTCACTATCACTTACCAGCACTGAGGAGCAGCAGAGCGAGGAATAAAGCACAACCCATCACTCTTATCAGACTAGACTCACGGACGAAATGTAGCTGTGTTCAGTCAAACAGGGCTTCATACATCCAACCAGGAAGCTTGACCCACTGATGGAGAGGTCACTGTCTGCTGCAGTGTTTATCTGCCTGAGACAGAGCAGTTTCCATACCAGACAGTGATGGACTGGTCAGAATGCTCTCTAGTGCTTCTGTAGAAGAAGTTGAG
This sequence comes from Colossoma macropomum, assembly GCF_904425465.1. Taxonomy (NCBI): domain Eukaryota; kingdom Metazoa; phylum Chordata; class Actinopteri; order Characiformes; family Serrasalmidae; genus Colossoma; species Colossoma macropomum. The sequence goes on from NW_023495485.1 coordinate 7,278, forward strand.
GACAAGTGTTTACAGGCTGCTCCTCTTCAGTCTCCTGAGGAAGTAGAGGAGCTGTTGAGTCGTCTTCACTAAGGAGGACATGTTCAGGGATCAGCCTCAGCATCTTGGCTGGGAGTCTCTTGGAAACAATATTTTTCAGTGTTGGATGATGGGGCTCCACTAGAGGCTATAAAACATGTAAAAAAAAAATCAGACTAGAAATCTGAAGGTAAATGTAAGATACAAAATTAACAGTATGAACACTTTGTTGTGTGTAGATACTCTAATCACTAATCCACTGTAAATGAACTGCTACACATATGAACTGTGAATGAAAAATTCATATAAAGAGCTACAGAAGATCAGCAACACTAAATACATCCTCAATAACACATTCATAGTGAATAACAGTTAGTCAGCTTTAAAAATCTTCTGTTTAGTGCTGAAGCAAAAATATAAATGCAGAAATCTAGATTCATTCTCTCCAGTAGGATGTGTCCCTTACCAGGTCTTCTCCTCCTCTTCAACACAATCTCTCCAGTAATTAAGATGACAAGGAGAAGAACAAGAACGAGCCCGACTGCAATTCCAACACTGAACACATGAATTCCAGTACTGGTGTCCTCAGATCCTCCCCCTGAAAAAGATTAGTGTAAGACTGAACTGCTGACCTTATCAGTGATGTGTTAATACAGAAATACACTGTAATGTTTTATTTCTCTTACCTGTGTGACCCGATGCCCGCAGCACCTGTACCTCCTTCTCCAGTCCACCATGCTGAACAACACAGGTGTAGTTGTGTTTGTTCAGCTCCTCAGGTGAGACAGTCAGAACGCTCCTCTTCTGGAAGGTTCCATCCTGGTTGGGTAGCGTCTCTCTGAGCTCCACGTCCTCATGCAGATCCTCTCCATTCTTCTGCCAGGAGATCATCACTGCTTTGGGGAAGAAACCTGTAGCATGACACACCACTGGAGAAGAAGAGTCCTTCTGGAACAGAGACACCTCAGGAGAGACTGGAGAGAGAGAGAGAGAGAGAGAGAGAGAGTGAGAGATGCATTACCAGTTTATGACAATAATGTAACAAAGCTTAACACAAATGTGTCTCTCACTGCAGTGACAGTGTTGTTTATGGTGTTCATTATCAGAGTATCTGCTGTATTAATGCTCTATTAATGCTGTATTAGTGCTGTATTAATGCTCTATTAATGCTGTATTAGTGCTGTATTAATGCTGTATTAATGCTGTATTAGTGCTGTATTAGTGCTGTATTAGTGCTGGATTAATGCTGTATTAATGCTGAGTCAGTATCAGGTCTGTCAGTGTTGAATGGATGGAAGTTTCTCCTCCATGTTCTGGTGAGTAATCAGTGATTAAATGATCAGCAGGTTTTCAGTGATGAGGGTGAAACAGTGAGACTGAACAGTTACAGTAACAGATCAGATCAGATCACTGTACCTTTCCTCTCCAGACTGGATCTGCAGTAGCCCACATACTTCTCTAACCAATAGAGGCACTCATTCTCCAGGTAGGCCTTAACAAAAGCTGCCTCGTATTGACTCTCCCACCTCCTTTTGGTAATAACAGCTTTAGGATGAGCTGCAGTCCAGGTTTCAGTGTTCAGATCAAAGCTGATGAAGTCTTCTCCATCATAGCCGTACAGCCAGAATCCCCTAATAGTACCATCATCATCCAGCTCACAGCCGTATATCTGCTGCAGTGTGTGAACACCTGCACACACACACACACACACACACACACACAGAGTAATCCATGACAGCAACTCTCTCTAACACACTGTACACTTGTTCTACACACTCCTTGAATCATCAATACACTACAGAACTCCTGAAGAGTGAGATGGAAAAAAAGTTAAAAATTGCATTTCTAAAGTTCCACATTATTTTTACTGCCTGCATAAAACACCAAACACAGCTGACGAAAAATGTTGGTAGCATCACTTTTACTCATTTCACCCACCAAAACATGAAAAAATCTTCCTCAATTTTCTTTTTCTACTACTGAGGTGAGCCAGAAGGGTAACATATGAAAAAGAAATCTGGCTAACACTTAGCGTGTTACACCAGTTTTGACCAGCAGGGACAGGTTTTTTTCCCTTTTACTTTTCAGGAACCAAGCGAAAAAAATATTCTTTGGAGCCAAAATGCTAAGAATTAGCGTGTTGTACCAGATTTGCCCCCAAGTTGTGGAGGACCCGATCTGCCAAAATGAAAAACAAATAAAATTAAAAATAAGTGACTCAGTAAATTAATATATGAATTAGAATTGCACAGAACAATGATGATAAATCTAAAAATAAATAAATATATATAGAAAATAATATATTAATAAATAAAACCTTACATACATCAATATGTCTGCATTTACTTAGATTTCCTCTCCTCACTAATTTTTATATTGATTTATTTATTTTGTTGTCTATATGTTTCTTATTTAATATTCTTAATTTATTTTTATTTCCATAACTATTCATTTCTATATTTATTTATTTCCCTACTTGTTTATTTATTCTGTATTTCCTTGTTCTTATGCTAATGAAGGGCTGTCAATCAATGATGTCACAGCATCTTAATATTCCTATTGATCGATTGATGTCAGATTCTGTAGATTGATTGTTCATGTCTTGCTCTATCAGTGGTCACTAAGACAGTACAGTAAAGGCCTCTTAGAGGCAGCAGACAGCCAGAGATCTGAGAGTCTCGGCTGATCTGGCTGAAAACGCAGGTCCGGATTATTCACTCTTTCCTGTGGAGGCTGTGGAGACAGTTTGGTCCATTTAGCTGATCTGCTAAAACAGAGGTCGACCAGTCGTGTTCAGAACTCTGGAGGAGGCGGTTCACCGTCTTTTTCTGCAAAATCCAGATCACAATCACACATTTGGACGCCCTTCTCACATACGGTCTGTGGAAGCCATCAAGAGTTATTTATCGGCAGGTTTGTCTGATTGTGACATTGCAGCTCTTTATGGGGTGAAAGAGCAGTTTAATCAGCTCTTCTCCTCCTGGGCTCGATTGCTAACCCTGAGCGTGAAAAACACGCTCCCTCATTATCATATGAATGAAGGAATGCAGAAATAAATTAAGTAATAAATAAATAAATAAATAAATACATGAATCAATAAATAAATACATTAATAAATAAATCAATAAATAAATACATTAATAAATAAATCAATAAATAAATACATGGATAAATGAATCAGTAAATAAAGCAAACAATAGTTTAACATATAGATACAGAAAAAAAATTATAAAAATGAACACAGGCATTATTTAAAAAATTAATAATGCAGAAGTAAATAAATTGAGAAATATATAACTGCAGAAAAAGGAAATACATGTATAATTACAATCAAAATAAGCCATATATACTTTATTTTATAAATCTTTACAGCATAAAACTTTGTTTTTTATTATTATTATTTATTGATTAATTTCCTGGGTCATTAATCTTTTTAATTGTATTTATCTTTTATTTTGGCAGAGCGGGTCCCCCATAACAAGGGTGCAGTTTAACTCAGTACACTGTAAATGCAGAGGCGACCACAGAGAAACATTAGCCACCATACGGCCACAGGTGAGGCTCATTCTCCCCTGTGGCTTAGATTTAGCTCCCCAGAGATTTTTTTCACCTGGTTCCTGAAGCGTAAGAGGCTGACATTGTATGCTAGAAATATGTTTTCAACTGTTTTTGGTGTTTTACAGGCAGAAAAAATAAATAATGCTGAACTTAGAAACACATTTTCAATTTTTTTTTTTCATCTTACCCTTCCGGACTCACCTCCAGTCTGGTTGAAGCGCTTCATTAGATTAGCCACATCATGTCTGAAGGCCTCCTGATGATCCTGACTGGTCTCTGTCTCTGTGTTCCAGTAATCTTCACCCTCATTCTTCTCAATCCACTCAGTCTTTGGGATCTTCTTCCTGATGTTACTGTCATAGTAAACAAACTGCTCTCCATCCACCAGACCCACTGAAATGAACTCTGGGAAATGAAGTCCTGGTGTGATTGCAGTATAATGGTACTGCAGAGAGTGTGAGGCTGATAAAAACAAATGTTGACATCACTGCACAGTCAAATTAATTCAGCTTTATTCTCTTCATATGTACATATATATTAGGGGACAAACCAATTATTAGTAAACATGAACACAAAACAGGAGATAATGTGTAATAAAATACTCAGAATATTTGAACATTATAAAAATAAACTATTTCCCTGTGTAGCTAATGTTAGTAGCTGTAACACAAACACAGCCTGTTATTCTAAAAGCATCATAAATCCACCAACATGAACAGAACTGAACAGGCACTCCTGATCAAAATGACTTTACAGGTGCAGGAATGTGATAAAGACTGTTCTACATGCTGCTCTTTCTCTGTGCTGGGTTTTCTATGCACAGTGAGTGACTCCCACTAAATCACGTCAGAGTCAACATCACTGTAATGTTCATTTGGTGTCCCCAGTATAGTCGTTTAAATTTCAGACAAACGTCGTGCAACAATTCATTTTTCTAGTTTTACTTTTGATGACATTATTTGAATATATAAGAATGTTAACCTTTACTTTAAAATACATTTTGTACCATGTTTGATGTGGAGATGGAAAGTCTGACATGACTGAGGTGCTGCATGGTTAAGCTCAATGACTCTTAAGTGGTTTAACTTACTACACAACTTTTTTTCAAAATTTTCTAAAAGATTCAAAGACGTTTGTTAATAATTCAGGCATTTTGCTTATTCATTTTGCCATATTTATAAAATAACAATATCAACCTATTTAAACATGATATAATTGGGATAAATGCCCATTAAAGAAAGGGACCTTTGACATCAGTGACAGCACAGCCTTCATATTGTTCATCTTCAGTGGACTGAATACAGCTGCTGCACGTTCAGTAATTATATAAGAAAAAATCACTTAATATTTCTCACACTGTCTCCATACTTAAGGTCAAGCTTAAGACGTCCACCCTTTCATGGTGAAATAACGAGTTAATTAAAATCACTTTAGAATATCAAAAAATATCTTTGAAACATAACAAGGTCATTTAAACATTTCAACATGTCTGCAACTGTAAGTGAAGCATCATCAAATGCTGACTTTAGCTAAAATTGTCTACCCTGTCATTGTCCACCCAATCGTGCATCTTGTCATGACAGGGTGGACACGTGCATGATAGGGTGGACATATATATGCCTTTTCTTTGTTGCTTTGTTGTTGTTGTTGTTGCTGCTGTTGTTTTTAATAAGTAGTAGTTCCTATTAACTGTTAAGCTACTGATATTAAAGAGGCAGATTGTTTTTTAAAAGGTTTTAATACAGTCACTCATCATACTGTGAAAAGGGCACTTAAATAGTCAGCATGACCAAAACACAGACACACTCAATCACTCACTCACTCAATCACTCACTCACTCACTCACTGACTCACTCAATCACTCACTCACTCACTTACTCACTTACTCACTCACTCACTCACTCGATCACTCTCACTCACTCACTCAGTCACTCACTCATCCACTCACTCACTCACTCACTCACTCAATCACTCACTCAGTCACTCACTCAATCACTCACTCACTCACTCAGTCACTCAATCACTCAATCACTCACTCACTCACTCAATCACTCACTCACTCACTCACTTACTCACTTACTCACTCACTCACTCAGTCACTCTCACTCACTCACTCACTCATCCACTCACTCACTCACTCACTCACTCACTCAATCACTCTCACTCACTCACTCAATCACTCACTCACTCACTCACTCACTCACTCAGTCACTCAATCACTCAATCACTCACTCAGTCACTCACTCAATCACTCATTCACTCACTCAGTCACTTAATCACTCAATCACTCACTCAGTCACTCACTCAGTCACTTAATCACTCAGTCACTTAATCACTCAATCACTCACTCAATCACTCACTCAGTCACTCAATCACTCACTTACTCAATCACTCACTCACTCGATCACTCTCACTCACTCACTCACTCAGTCACTCATCCACTCAATCACTCACTCACTCACTCACTCAATCACTCTCACTCACTCACTCAATCACTCACTCAATCACTCACTCAGTCACTCAATCACTCAATCACTCACTCAATCACTCACTCAGTCACTCAATCACTCAATCACTCACTCAGTCACTCACTCAATCACTCATTCACTCACTCACTCACTCAATCACTCACTCAGTCACTCAATCACTCACTTACTCAATCACTCACTCATTCACTCACTCAATCACTCACTCAGTCATTTACTCAATCACTCACTCACTCAATCACTTTCACTCACTCAAACACTCACTCACTCACTCAATCACTCACTCACTCACTCATTCACTCAATCATTAACTCAATCATTCACTCACTCATTCACTCACTCACTCAATCACTCACTCACTCAAACACTCACTCACTCACTCACTCACTCACTCACTCAATCACTCACTCACTCACTCAATCACTCACTCACTCTCTCAATCAATCAACCACTCACTCACCCAAAGCCAATCCTCACTGTTAAATATAAGCTTAGCTATTCATTGTGGACACACAGTTAATGGAAATACTGCCGTTGTGTAAATATGAACTGTTCTTGCCCATCTCGTCAGGTCCTGGTCCAGTCTGTCATGACCTTGTCCACCTTCATGTTTCATTAAAATAAATCAGTAATTCTTTACAGGTAAACAAACTATTATAATTATTTTTGGAAAATATGCTGTATATAGTTCTACCAAAAAAGTTGGGATGCTGAAATAAGCAGAATATAAAATACAAAATACAAAAATGTGAAATAAATAAATAAATAAATAAATAAATAATAAATAAATAGAATATAATGATGTACAAATCATTTAAACAACACGGTTAATAAATTGAAAATGGTACAATGACAACATCTCAAATGTTCAACCTGAGAAACTTCATTATTTTTGAAAAATCTATACCCATTTTGAATTTGATGCCAGCAACCCAAAAAAGTTGGGACAGGGAAACAAAAGACTGGTAATGTTGTGAAAACACTACTTTACCAGTCTTTTGTTGCCCCTGTTTTATTGTGTAATTTAAAAAAAAAAACACCTAAAAACATCTCCACTAATTGGGTAAACTGTTGACCAGTCTGTAACATGATTGGGTATAAAAAGAGCATCTCAGAGAGCAGCATCTGGTGTCATTAAATCACATGACTGATTTTTAGAACTGAATGTTGTGCAGTGAGCTGCTGGCTTCACACACACTGGCATAACCTCCGTCCTGTTTATTCAAACAGACAACTTTCCCCAAACTCAAGTTTACTATGCATTGTACAACAAAATATGCAAAATATAAATTAAAAACAAAATGAAATGATGTGCAAATGATTTAAACCCTTTATTTAATTTGAAAATGCTTCAAAGACAGCAAATCAAATATTGAAACTGAGAAATGTTAGAATTATTATTTTTTTAAATATATGCCCATTTTGAATTTGATGACAAAAAAGTTGGGACGGGGCAACAAAAAAGTTGTCCAAATTCACATAAATAAAAACTTCGCATTAAAGTATAAAATGAAAACGGATTATTTGCTTAGTTTCATTTCATTTTTGTTTATTTTGAAATAATCAAGAAGAGCTGCTGTTTTCTCACTTCAGGTTAACATGTTAAGCTTTTAAATGGTTTTAATGGTAGACCCATCACAATCAGGAAGATTTAGCTGAAGAGTAAGTGCCATAAAATAATTGTGATTGATATTTTAATTGGCTTTTTTGTTAATTACATGCAGCTATTAAACAACAAGCCTAAAGTGACTAAATGATTAGCTGTCTCACTTCTTAGCTGTAGATACTTACTAACTCTGGCAACATTAACACAAGTCAGTCTGGCAGACAGAGTCTCCGTAACTCTGCCATCCAGTAGTCAGTCTAATAACACAGAGTTTAACTTCAATAATCAGTTGAAATTTCAAACTGATGTATTAATAACATCAAGTTCCTTCCTCACTGAGAGCTCAGTAGCTGAAGGACTGTGTAGAGGAAGTGGTCAGGGTTGCCAGATAACTTTAAATTCCCCTACTAAAGCATTAACAACATTTTGGGCAGAAGGAAAATATATGCAACAAGATTTCTTTCTTTACTGTAATCATATCATTCAAAGCAATTAATTTAAATGTTAAGATGTTTAAGAAGCATTTTAACTGGATCTAATTCAGTGTATATAAAAGAACGATTGATTAATCATGTCACACTCTTTACATCATGGAGTTTAAAAATGTGTGATCTGCTTTACTATGGCAACCCCTTACAAAAACCTCTGTCCAATCACACTTAGAGGAACTTAGCAGCATAGTTTCTTACTAAGATAAGTGAATTCTCCACATTGATCACAGAACTGACAGTAGACCAGAGGTGTGAGCAGCTGGTTTCCTGTCATACACTCATCTCAGCACAACCTCCCCCACCACACTGGTGTTACTGCTGCACTGACAGCCAGATCAAAGGGTTGTGAAAGACATAGTAAAATAATAGTTCATTAACTGCCCATGGAAATTAAACATTTTGTTAAAAAATAAGCCTTTTTCTGTTAAGAGATTTATAATTGAGCTTATAGAAAAAAAAGTGCTATTACTGGAAAAATGTGCCCAAATTTTTGTCAACACATCTGTATATTATACCCTGGATAGCCTGTGGTGTTTTTGTCCATCCTCAGCAGGATCTGAAATAATGCTTTGACTGTCAGACTCAGACCCACAGCAGCACCTTCTGCTTGAACATAATGTTGATTTACTGCTTTACATGATAGACAGACTTCCTGTTTACTCTAGTTCTACAACACAATCTGATGTGTTATTTGTAAGATGAAACACTTTTTCCCAGTCTGAATATTTCAGCACAGATTTAAGATTCCAACTCGACTTATGAAACAATAATATAGTTTAATCATGTGATAAACTACATGAATGAGCATCATCATCAAACACCACACGATGCAATTTCACATAGAAGAAGTTCGTCACGACATCACAGACTGACCGCATATTTAAGTACAAGATCATTTCTGACTCAGATCTGACTCACCTGATGACGCAAGATTAACATTAACCACCAGAAACAGCCAGAAAAACTTCTCCATTTCACTGCAGACCTGCGCCTCTTTGGGTGTATTGCAACATTCAATATCTACTCAGACAGTTCTTTCTCGGACACCGAGAACACGGTAGTAAATGAGGAAGTGACTAAGGTTGCCAGATTTTAAGACTTGTTATGCAAGTTAAGACTGTTTTAAGTCCTGTTTAATCCCTTTTTATAATAATTTCTCTTAAAGATCAAGAGAACATTCAGAATTGAAGTTCAGAACTGAAAGTGGAGCAGTGCAGTGAGCGGCTCCACCTTCAACGCATTATGAAATAAGTCAAATCTATTCCTTATCGCTCATTTGTAACTGTTTAAACCTTTGTATAATTTAGAACTCCAACCAATATTAAAAGAGTAACCAACTGCTTGACTGTCATAACTCCCAAAAAGAGGTTTCCTACAGGGCCAGCCACACCGAACACAAATATAGAAATACAAGTTCAACTGGGGGGAAACAGTTTTCGAGAAGATTCGAGAAGATTTATTACCCTTCTTTAATAAATTAACAAGAAAGAAAAGAACATTAAAAGCAAACAAACAATAAAAGAAACAATAAAAAAGCCTTAAAGTCCAGGAGCGGTCTGAACGGTGCAGGTGGCAGTTACAAGCAGTCCTTCACGGTCCACAGCGTGGGTGCGAACACCTGCCCGGAACAAGGAAAAACACTGGCAGTAACAGAGCAGAGTTCTCAACGCTAAAACATCGTTTACAGCACAACATCGGCGGCTTGATCGATAAGAAACTGGCCCAGGATTGATTCTTCACTGTCACTACGCACCACTGCATTCAGAGACTGTAGAAGAGGCTGCAGATACTCACGCCTGTCCAGGTAGCGATCGCGACCGCCACCCGGAGCTATAGCAACGCGCCAGTGGTGTGTGGCGCTGCTGTCGTCACCGCACGCTGGGGCTTTCGCCGAGGCTCTCGCGGTGCCACGTTTAACCGTTTTCTCTCTCTCTCTCTCTCCCTCCCTCCCTCTCTCCCTCTCTTCCTCTCTCTCCCTCCCTCCCTCTCTCCCTCTCTTCCTCTCTCTCCCTCCCTCTCTCTCTTCCTCTCCCTCCCTCTCTCTCCCTCCCTCCCTCTCGCGTGGCAGCTCTCCACTTCGTCCACGTGCTCTCCACGCCGCAGCCCCTTTAGCCACCCGCTTCCCGCTCTTCTCGCTGCACCTTGCTCTCCTTTACACAATTCATACCCAACTGGCCAAATACGCCTCTCCTCTGGACTGAAAAACAGCAACAAGGGCATTGGTGCATTATTATGTGCATCATTTCAAAGAGATGTTATTTTAGTTCTTTGTATTCTATAATACATTTGTGAAAGATCTGAACTGGAAGAAACTCTGGACTTTACCTCATATATTTCTGGTGACTAATCAAAAAAAAAAGAAGGCTTCATTTAAATTATTACACAGACACCCAACAGATCATTATTTGACTAAGTTTGAGAAAGATCTTAATCCAAACTGCTTCTTTTGTGATGTGCACCCTGATTTTCACTGTGAATGAGTAAAAATGTTTTGGAAAGACTTGGCCAGACTTCATTGATCATATTGATGCTGATTTTTCTCAGTACCTGGAAAATGTTTTGTTTGGTTGTAATAAAGTTTATGAAGATAAAGTAAAACAATATTATATTATTAACAGATGGACTTGTTTGCAGCGTAAAGCCCAGCAAATCGAATGTTACGGTAATGAATGCTTAACTTAAATTTCAGAAAGCAGATTCAGTCATATGAGTAACACTAATTAATAGTTTTCTTGAGTCCAACATGGTGAAGCTCCACTGCTGCACGCTGATGTTGCCATGGGAAAATCCTTTAGCTTTCACTTCTTGTCAGTGTAAGTTCTTTGATGGTCATTTCAACTGACTACCAATTTTTTAATAACTATTCCCTAATCTGTGCAGGGCACACAATCCTCTGTCTCATTTGAGTGGACTCTACCCATGATGATGGACAAAGGGGTTTCAGAGGTGTGTAACCTCATATTAATACTCTAGAGAAACAGGAGATTGTGCTAGATGACAGTGGAATACCAGGAGTAATAAAAAGGCAGATTTCTTCAGTTTTATTTAAAATATTCTTTAGGAATGTCAGTATTTTAGCCCCACATGTGAAAGATTTAAATAACACTCTTGTAGGAATGTTTTTGTATTATTATAAATGGTCAGCAATTTCTCTGAACATTGAGGAACGTTTGAAGATTTTATGTATTCTTTATTTTGAGGGGTGCTAATAATTCTGGAGTTGACTGTATGAATGGTAAAATGTCTTACAGTTGTACTCATTGCTTCCTGAAACAGAATTCACATCTTCAGAACAAAACATTTTGTTCATAAACAAGATTTCATAAGATTCATAACACTCAGCAGTAACAGCGCAGTGTCACACAAAATGTCCAGCATGATAAATAAGAGCTACTCATAAAGTCACTGTGAGCTCATACATATTAAAGAACCAAGCAAAGCTCCAGTTCGTGGCTAAATGGGACACAGTGAAATAAATGAAAACAAAGAAAACCAAAATTCTCAGAAACAGAGCTACATATTTGAAGAAGTGCTGTATGTAACAGTAAACTGTTTCTAAACATATTTAACTTTTAATCAAGAAACAAAGTTTCTTTATCAGAAAACACTATTGATATTACATAAATTACATGCATATAAAAATCAAATTCTAACATCTTTAAATTCAACTTTTAATTGTGGGAATTATGTTTTAGCATGTAAAATTTCCTTTGTCATTGGTACGAATTCAAGTGTGTTTCAAATTCATTATAATCGCATTAGCAATTTTTGCTAACATGAATTAAAGTTTTACATGTGGTTACTATGGGAAGCCATTTTAGGTTTTATTCCTTATTTTTCCTGATCTCAGGAATTCAGTTTACACATGCGGAAATTAAAATTCGACTACTAAATGTTTAATTCTTGATCTCAGGAATTCAGTTTATGTGTATTTTTCACTTGTAAAGGATTAAAGGCTAAAACTGCTGGCAATAAAGTCAATTCAAAGATCTTAACATTTCAGATTACTCTTATTTGGATTGCAACTTCTAAACCTACTTTCCACACTTAGGAAGGGATTCACCATTGAATCTGTGTCAGGAAGAAGAGGCTGTTTTAAACAAAGTGACACTTAAATCAGCTGATCTGAAATCTGCTGCTGTCTTTTTTCTACAGCAGTTAGAAGCATTACCATAATGCTCCATTCAAACTATGTCTTTAATATATGTAAACAGCGTGTGTGTGTGTGTGTGTGTGTGTGTGTGTGTATAATGTGTTGATTACCTGCATGTGTAATCCCACATGTTTTTGGAAACATTGTGGAAAATATTGTGGTGGCTGCCGCTTGCTCCATGTGAGAGAAGGGGCTTTTGGGGTGTGGTATGCAAAGCTGCTGAAACTAGAAATGAACATCCAGGAAAAGTCCAGAGCTATTATTGGGATAGAGCCTACGAGTCACTGTTAAATTCTATTGGTTCGTATACATTCTTCTTTGACATTTGCTGAGCATTTTACAAAATAACATCAGCACACATGATCCATGATGTGCCTCGTCAAGAGTTAATCTGTGGAACTGCTTGTCTTCTTGATGTGTTTGAGAAGATCAGCTGTGTTGTGTGGAGGCAGGGCTGGTACACAGTTCTATAGTTCTGTATTGAACTTTGTTCCTTCATAGTTTTGATGTCTTCAGTATTAATGTACAATGTAGAAAATGATAAACATAAAGAAAAAACACTGAATGAAAGGTGTGTCTTAACTTTTGACTATAAAAATACTTTTAAATCATCACTTTTAGTGAGCTCTTGACTTCTACTTATAACAATTATGAATCATTAAATAACAGAATAATTAAAGGTTACAAAGCCAGATAACACTGTGATTTGAGCTGCTCAGAAGGCAAAAGTGCGTGTCTCAGATCTTGTCGCAGCTTGTCTTCATCAGCCAGAGACAATGGTCTGGTAAATGATGTTATCTCTAAGGACAAACACTGTTTATCCAATAAATTGAGAATTAAAACAGTGCAAACCTTTTTTTAACGGTACAAATGGAGCACAAATGAATGAGACCATTTTTGAGAGATTTGGCTGCTGATGCTCTCTGAGTGACATCACTTATTAAAAAGTTATTCTTTAGCTTATGACTTACAATAAAACAGCACAAATGTTTAACAGCACAAACACAGTACAAATAAAAGATTTAGACGGTGATGGAGGGCTAAGTGATGTCACGTGAAATAAAATATAATATTTTTCAAGAAGGGTTGCAGCACAAGCGATGATTTGCAGGCACAAACCAGATCCAACACTGCCCAAAAGAACAGCAGTGTTTTTATTCAGTTTCTGATCATGTGGGGTGGCAGCTTCACAGAGGTGATTTTACTGCAGTAGTTTTAGTTTTCATCCTATTTTTCAATTTACATTTGATTTTAAGAAGAATTCAATTTGGAGATGACATTTATACTAGTAAACATTCATTTCTTACAAGTAAAAACTGAATTTTTACTCATCAAAATGAAATATTTGTGAATTGAATTTTAATGTTCACGTGTAAAATCTTTAATTAGTTTTATTTGTAAATTTGAAAGATATTTCCTTTAATTTTTTAATGTTACATGTTTAATTGTTACTCTGATGTTAGAACAGTTAATAGGAAATAGGATAAAGAAAAGAAATGTCAAATGTCAAACATAAAATGTGTATTATAGTTTTTGTAAGATCACATTTCAGGAGCTCCTGTTGGCTTTCTGAATGGGATTGGTATAAACAACTACTTAAATAATGAATTGTGGGTTAAATTTGAAGTTAAATATTTTAATATAGCTTCACTTTTCATATCAGTCATTTTGCAATTTTATTTCATGCATTGATTTTAGTACAGAAATCAACAAAAGATTAAGAAGTTATAGATTATTAAAAACCAAAAAAGGAATGAATAAATATAATGAAATAAATAAAAACAGTGATATATTTATTAAAAAAGATCACATACTACACAGTGTTCTGGTCTATTTCAGGTCAGTCTACAGGTCAGCATTCCTTACCATGCTATAGCCATAATACTGACAAGAAGTAAATCTGTCATTGAAATAAAGAGCAAAACAGCCACATCCAGCCAGTCATATAAAGACCAACCATTGCAGTAAACGATCGTAAGTAGCAGATATCAAACACTAAGATCAAAAAGCCTATACTCCTTTAAAAGATACAGGACTGCACAGCTATCATAAAACAATAACAATAACATTGTAAGGATATTCACTGGCTAACATTAGTTATGCTCACAAGACTGAGCTACAGTCGTACGCAAATGTCTGTGCACCCCTGGTCTCATTCCATGTTGCTGATTTTCTAAGTAAGAAAAAAGAACACATTTCTGCACATTTTAATTCACAATTACGGTTTGTTTACTGAATTTAGTATATTGAAAAATATTTATATAAAATGTGGCCTGGGCAAAAGTTATGGGAAATTATGTTGAGCTCAGCAAATAAATAGAAACTGTGCACTAAAATTTAGAGAAAATGTCACATTTTATTTTGTTCATTGATGTTAGTACAGCAAAAAACGGCTCTGTATCTATTAAAAAATGATGAAACACTATTATTTACTGGTATGTTATAATATACATAGCGTTTACTGAATTCAACTTTTGCGCAGGCCATATTTTTATTTTAATTTTGTCCCCAGTGACAAATTCAGTAAATAAACAGTAATTGTGTATAAAATTGTGCAGAAGTGTGCAGAAGTGAGAGATGTTCTAACATCTCGTCGCTGTCCAATGAAGAACATGTATCTCCATTTTTAGCGATTTCTACATTTCTGCATCATTTGACTTTATCAGCTGTCCTTTACGTTGTGTGAAATTCATGATGATTGGACAAATAGAAGTGCTTCAAAATTGCTTAGAATAAAAACTTTTTTCATTAACTTACATTAAAAGTAAAGAATGTTTTTGTCCTCTCCTGTGAAGTTACTATTTTGGAGATACTTGTTTTTCATTGGACAGCGACAATATTTTAACTTACAAAATCAACAAAATATGCAAACTGTAAATACAGAAAACCTGAAGCTTCTGCACAAAATCTCCATGATTGTGCTCTGTGTGTGCTGAGCGTTATTTACAGTTATTGTAAATGAACATGCTTTCAGCTGACACTACAGCTGGTTATAATAATGTAGAATTATGTATCTGTTCAAACACACAAAACTAATCACAATCCATTAGTAATTTACTGGATGTTACTCACAGTAGAATATATAACATTTGGATCCACATTTACATTTCTCTCTGATCTCTTGTTTTTCCTGTTGAAGTGTAGAGCAGCGTAGTTCACCGTTTCACCATCCTGCTCCTGCAGTAACACAGAACACAGATCACAAACAGTTAGAGAAGGAAAAATAACTGAAGAATTAAGCTATAGTCTGTGTATATTATTCATTATACCAATGAATCATTGTGTGGTTCGCTGAAACGTATGTTAAACCATTTAATCCCTTAACATTCCAGGCCTATTACATATAAAACCTGTTATTCAGTCTCTACAGGGACTTCAATGCAAACTCATGGAGCTCTTCATAGGTTATAGAAATGTTTAATAAGACTTTGGGCCCACCGACAGGCCAAGGCTTATTAAGGGTTAAAGAATGCGCTAAATCGAGTTTGTTCTTATCAAATTTACAAGCAGAGCTTAATGTAAGAATCAGGAGCCAATCAAATGAACAAACGTTTGATTTGTTCTCATTCTTTGATTAAGTGGTGGAACTGAATGTCTTGGTGTCAGACTTACCTCATTCTCTTCTTTCAGTTTAACATTAGAATCTGTGGAAATCAGTACAGATCAAAAGTTTTTTAACCCTTTTCTCGCCTACCTAGATACTTCAATCCATTATCTATAATGTGTTTTTAAATACTTTAATAAAAGTAGAAGCTGAAAAACAGATACACTCTCGATGTGCTTTAATGTTACAATACATATTACATTCATATATATTACATTATCATTTTGTTAAATGACCATATTTGACTTGTTAAAACTATATTTTACCATCTCTGTATTGTTTTCTGATGTACTTAACAAACATCCAGATGAGTAGAACTACGGTCACGGCCCCGAACGCCACAGTCAGCATTAAGAGGACAAGAGAGGGGTAGGCAACTGAAAAAACACCAGAGGAACTTTTTTTCATTTTCAAAATGTAAGTTTTGTTTAAGTGATGCCCAATTCATGAATAACGCAATAATAAGTGTGGTTGCTACGTGTAAAGTAGCCAAGACAATAAGCTAAGCAGTATCTGATCAATAAATGTGTGTGTTAATAAAATAATCAGCAAGCTTTATGATCAATATGGTAAAAGACAGACCTTCTTCGGGTTTATCTGGTGCCTTGGAAGATGTTTCAATTCTTTCTGAAAAATAAATGTTTATTGTGGATTGTTTTACATGATATAATTCAGTATCACGTTACAGCTTAATACCTTTTACTCAGTAACTCCACATCTTTGTTAATGACTAATGAAACAGTCAACATACCTCTGATTTGTAGATGTGTTGCGGTGCTGAAGATCATGTGTTTGTCCTTCTGACTGCTGCAGTAATAGAGTCCTGAATCAGAGTGATTAACTGCAGTTATAGTGAGAGAGGAGTTCATAGAGTTCACTCTCATCACTGATCTGTCACTGTCAGTTATAAAATTACAGCGTTTAGAGGAGGATGAGGATGACGATGATGATGATGATGATGATGATGATGATGATGATGTATAATATTTGCATGCAATGTAAATTGGTGTAGAGCTACATGTTTGCTTTAACCAGTATAAGTAATTTGCTGGAGTTACACTGTGTTGACACCAGAGGGTGACATCATCACCAGGTTCTGCTTCTACAGTTAAACCAGCCTGAGGACTCACACACACTGACAGCACACCTGAAACACACACAAATATGCAAAACATTTGTAGTGGATTTGAAGCACTGCAGGCATGTTCAATATATTTATTTGTATCTATTTGTTTTTGTTGGGTTAAAAACTCAGTGTTTAGCAGTGCTCTCAGTAGCCACTGTACAGTTTAAAGAGTTCTTGCTGGTGCAAGAAAACGTAGCATTTTTAGTTCTGTCCAAACAATCATTTGTTTCAGATTCAGGCACTGTATCTGCAAAACACTTCTAACAAAATGTTTTAATAAAAAACTCAAGATTTAATAAGATATGAATAAGCTTAGAAACACTTACCGATCACACAGAGCAGCAAAGCCATCACTGAAACGGGACCCATCACAGTTACACAGCGTATCAGTATCACAGAGGAAGGTTCATTGTCCTGGTGCTTATTCGTATGGAGTAGGCGGGGCCTATACATAACCTTGCAGTGATAAATGAGGTTAAACGGTGGTTAAACAAAAATCTTTGTGGTGTTTACAAGATTTGATCATTTTATACAATTCACTGGAAAATCAGTCCCAAACTCCCTGATAGTTGTTTATGGAATACCCCTAACAATGCAAATTTGTATCAGCCATAGTTATCATTGCACTTTCAAAAGCAAAACAGATCAGGGCTGTACCCTTTCGGGAGCCCTAAACAGGATTTTGCTAGCTGACATGTTGTAAAATTAGTGACTAAATGGTGACAATGACTATCACAAGCTACCACAAGCAATGTAAATGAGCAAAGAATTAAAAAAAAAAATAGCTACTTATCTGGAATTGTCCATATGCAGTGTCAGAGCAATGACTGAGACGTTTACAATAACTGAGGCTTTAGAGAACCTGCCTGGAAGAGAATGCAGGTTAGTTTTAGATCACTCATAGTGAGGAGAATGACAAGAAACATAAAAATATCTCCAAGGATCAGGGTTGGAGATTTGAAGAAGATGATAGGCTTTTGGTCTCCAAAACTACAATTATATGCCATCTCCATGACAGCCAGCTTTTTTAGACTGTGTGCCAGAAGAAAGCCTTAGTGGTTCACACATAGTGGTTCAATGACACAGAACCAATTTTTTGTTATGGTCATCCAATCCCCTGACCTATCCCCTGACCTGTTCTTGCTTCATTCGAACTGTTGTCCAATCACAAGTCATAAAGCCGT
This sequence comes from Colossoma macropomum, assembly GCF_904425465.1. Taxonomy (NCBI): domain Eukaryota; kingdom Metazoa; phylum Chordata; class Actinopteri; order Characiformes; family Serrasalmidae; genus Colossoma; species Colossoma macropomum. Next base: position 25,504 of record NW_023495485.1, read on the forward strand.
CAAGGGTAAACAAATGCATTGTGCTCTTTTACAATTTATTTAATTCAGCAAAGTAACTGATTTGATTATTTATTTGTGTGGAAAAGGGATGTATGTAGAATTTGCCTGCTGTACTATTCTGCAGAGCTTAACTGTATGTGTGAATGTGTGAAACTTATTCTGAATGGGTTTATGTTTGATGCAGAATGACAGAAGTGTGTATTTTAAAAGATCTAAATTTTACAAGGTTTAAATAACTAATTATTACTAGAAGTGTGGTACTTCACCCTCTCTCTGCTGCTCTCTCTGATCTTTACTGTCACTCTGTCCGATAAAGATCAGGAACAGAAGAGCACTGAGCAGAACCGCAGTCACAGCTCCAAACACCAGAGTCAGCATGGAGAACACTTCAGGAGGAGAACAGGGTTCTAAAACAACAGAAAAACACAATTTCAGCTTTAAAAATACACAGATTTAGAATAAGGTGTAAAGAATTAAGATTAGTTTCAAAACTGTCAAAACTGTGTCTGCAATTATAACAGCTTAACACTGTAAGTGGAGTGTTCTGTAATATACTCCACTCTTCTGGGAAGCTTTCTACAAGATGTTGGAGAGTGTCTGTGGGAATTTTTGCTCATTCATCCAGAAGAGCATTTGTGAGGTCAGACACTGATGTTGGACGAGAGAGACTGGCTCACAATCTCTGTTTTAGTTCATCCCAAAGGTGTTTGATGGGGTTGAGGTCAGGGCTCTGTGAGGGCCAGTCAAGTTCTTCCACACCAAACTCACCCAGCCAGGCCTTTATGGAGCTGCTTTGTGCTCTGGGGCTCAGTCACGCTGGAACAGAAAAGGTTCTTCCCCAAACTGTTCACACACAGTTGGAAGCGTACAATTGTCCAAAATGTCTTGGTGCTGAAGCATTAAGATTTCCCTTCATTGGAACTAAGGGTTCTAGACCAACCCCTGAAAAACAGCCCCATATCAGTGCAGTCCGGCAGGTAATGTTCTCCTGGCATTCGCCAAACCCAGACTCATCCATCAGACTGACAGATAGAGATGTTTTTTTAATGATTGTACTTTTATTCTATTATGTTTGTAATTAGGGTTCAGGCATGCAATGCATTGAACCCTATTGGAATTGTCAGGGTTTTTCTTATTATTATTTTTCTTCCCTAAAACGGAACGCACAGCCCAAACCGTAAGTCCTAGAGACACCAAACTTGGTCAATAGGTAGTACTCACTCCCGCTACTCAGGCGCAAGGAATCAGCCCATGGCTGCCATATGCAAATGAACCTTTCTGGATAAATTCAAAATAATTCAGAATTAATTTAAAATTCTGTAACTCGACAACCCTTCAGCCAAAAAATTTCAAACTTCAGAGGCGTAGTCAGTAGCCCATTCTGAGCTAGCAATTCGATTTTTGTGCGCATATGTAATTAGGGGGCGGAGTTAATGCTACATGGCTGTTTCTCAGCATTCGTACATCCAATCAGGCTGAAACTTTGTAAATACCATCTGTTGGCCAGACAATAAGTGAATTCATAAGGACAATTTGATTAATTGAAGTACATGGTCGCCATCGGCCAATCAGCATTTAGCAGGCTTTTGACAGGCTTAACATTGACCAATCATCATGAAACTTGAATGATCTCTACATATAGCCACTTTCTAACAATCAATAAAGTTTGAAAAAAATTGACCACTGGGGGCGCTATTCATAAAAATTAACATATTATTACATATTATTACTATTTTATTACAAGTTTGCTTGAAAATCCTTGTGTATCATATGCAGTACGTTATTCCAAACAATTTTGCAAATGCATATTTATTACAAAACTGCATAGTTTTTTTGTAATTCGTAACTGTTTAAAAAGCCTACTTTTCGAACTAGTCCCTGGATTTTGATCCAATCTTTTCGAACTTGGTCTGGAAAAATTCTTTGGCATGTGTAGGTAAATAATTATCAAAAATATTTTGACTTTTCTACTCAGGGTCGTTTGGATCAATCAATTAATTACTGTGACCATGGCATTGTTAGCTTGATTAGCTATAACTCAACAGTCATTGGTCAGATCATCTCCAAACTTTATGCATATATACAGGTTTAGCCTTGAATGGTGTATGCCAATTTTTGTCCAGATTGGCCTTTAGGGAGCGCTTTAGCACTCAAAAACACTTAAAAATCAATTAAAATGCTATTACAATGTTATTACAAGGTCTACAGATAAATACTTGGTGCCATGTGATTCAGTTCACTGACCTGAACAGCTTTCCAAGTACATGTTCTGTCACAAATTGTACTGGTTGTCTTGTATTTTGGCTTATTCATTCGAAGACTACATTATACGAAGGCTTATTATACAAAGGTCAAAAGGTCAATCTGACCAAAACTTGGTCCCTGATCAAGAATGGTACCATACTGTGGCCTTTTCACTAATTCTGACCCACTTTCACTGAGCTCCTCACACCAATAGGGCCTCTTATGAGTGCATTGGGCCTCATTATGGCCCACATCAAATCAATGGCTTAAATATAGAACCAATCCACTGTGCAAGTGCAACTTCTTGGATGTTCTACAAAGCAGTGTAGATCAGTACATATGAATGTATAGTACATATGAAAACCTATAATGTGTTTAAAACACCACTGCTTCTTGTTTATGGCAACTGAAGGCCTTTTGATGAACTGACTTCCTATCAGTTCTATTCACTCTGCCTATGAATAAGACCCACAGCTTGAGGCCTTTTTAGGCCTAATGAGCTAAACCTGCAGGAGGGCCCGTACTGCTGTTGCGTGCTTGAACCCGCTCATTGCCGCTCGCGGCTATATTTATTATTTTTCTTCCCTAAAACGGAACGCACAGACCAAACCGTAAGTCCTAGAGACACCAAACTTGGTCAATAGGTAGTAGTCCCTCCCACTACTCAGGCACAAGAAATCAGCCCAGTCAGCCACAAGGGGGCGCTATAGCACAGGAAAATCAGTTTTGCCTCATAACTCCTAAACCAGATTTTTGCTAGCTAAGTCATATTTTTTTCCTGGTTCCTTGGGTCCAAACAAACAACTTTGCCATTTGGACTATTTAGTTCCGCCCACTTAGATTTTTCGCAATATTGCCAAATATGCGAAACCTACTTTTGCGAACTAGTCCTACAATTTTCACCCAATCCTCATCTGTTTGGTGTCAAAAAATTCAGAAGAGCCTGAAGGTCAATAATTATCAAAAACATTTTGACTTTTCTAAACATCATGGCTGCCATATGCAAATGAACCCTTCTGGATAAATTCAAAATAATTCAGAATTAATTTAAAATTCTGTAACTCGACAACCCTTCAGCCAAAAAATTTCAAACTTCAGAGGCGTAGTCAGTAGCCCATTCTGAGGTAGCCATTCGATTTTTGTGCGCATACGTAATTAGGGGGCGGGGCAACAGAAACATGGCATTTTCTCTGCAGCTGTGCATGCGATCAAGCTGAAACTTTGCCTGCAGCATCCTTAGCCCAGACTACAAGTGACATTATAAGGACAGTTGGATACGTTGAAATTTGTGGTCACCATCGGCCAATAAGCATTCAGCAGGCCTTTTGACAGGCTTAACATTGACCAATCATGATGAAACTTGACTGGTGTCTAAATGTACCCACTTGCTAACAACCAGTCAAGTTTCAAAAGATTTGACCCTTGGGGGGCGCTATTCATAAAAATAAACCTATTATTACATGTCATTACTATATTATTACCGTTTTTTTGTGATCATTAAATGTTTGAAAACCATACTTTTCGAACTCTTCTCTGGATTTTGATCCAATCTTTTCAAAACTGGTCTAAAACAATTCTGTTGTATCTGTAGGTAAATAATTATCAACAACATTTTGAGTTTTTTACTCAGCATGGTGTGCAACAATCAATTAATTGCTGCAGCCATTGTATTGCTAGCTTGATTTGCTATAACTCAACAGCCATTGGTCAGATCATCTCCATTCTTTGTTGATTTGTGCAACTGAAGTCTATAATGGAGGATGCCAAGTTTGGTCCAGATTGGCCTTTAGTGGGCGCTTCAGCACTCAAAAACACTTGAAAATCAATTAAAATGCTATTACAATGTTATTACAAGGTCTGCAAACAAATAATTGGGGCCACTTGACCCAGTTCACTGACCTGAACAACTTTCTAATTACATATTGTTTGAAAATTTGTACTGCTTGTCTTTTATTTTGGTTTATTCATTCAAAGGCTACATTATACAAAGACTTATTATACAAAGGTCAAAAGGTCAGTCTACTCAAAACTTAGTTTACAGCCTCGTATATGGTCCCTGATCAATAATCATACCATATTGAAACCTTTTGACAAATTCTGACCCACTTTCACTGAGCTCCTCACACCATTACTGCGCCTTATGAGTGCATTAGGCCTCACTGTGGCCTACATCAAATCAAAGAGTAAATATAGAACCAATCCACTGTGCAAGTGCAACTTCTTGGATGTTCTACAAACCAGTGTAGATCAGTACATATGAATGTAAACCTATAATGTGTTTAAAGACCTCTACTCATTGTTTAAGGCAACTTAAGATCTTTTGATGAACTGAGTTCCTTTCAGTTCTATTCACTCTGCTTATGAATAAGACCCACAGCTTGAAGTCTTTTTAGGCCTAATGGGCTAAACGAAAAGCTTGAGGTCTTTTTAGGCCTAAAAATGTTTTCAGATAAAAACTCTGTATGGCTTTGATGCAGAAAAAAAAGGCTGAGGATTAACTCATTCTTGCAGGAGCTTACCAACACATTCAAAAGTTTGGCCACCCCTTGTCAAACTGCATATTTTGTTGATTTCTAACACAAAAACAAATACACTGTAGCAAAATGTTTTTTTTTTTTTAATTGTTGTTCAATTGTTGTTCAATTGTTAATGCACAGTTACTCCATTTTTGAGTGATAGAATAAAAATAGAACACAATAAAATAGTATTTTTAGAGAAGGTAAAAACTTGTAGTTTAATATCTCAGAACTTAATAAACTTGTTAGGCCTTAATTGACTCATTATTGCTGATTAGGCAGGTCAAGAACTGTGATGAGGATTTCTCAACTGAGCGTAATACATTTTAACTACCATGGGCTCCTCTTAGCAGCTGAATGAAGATTTGTAAATGAAGCTAACTGAAGCCTACAGTGCAGGGAGAGATGATAAAAAAGAGATTAAAGCACTTTCTATTGTCCAAAGTGCCATTAAGAAGTGGCAGTTATGTTACTGTGGAAGTGAAAGCAAGAGCTGGTAGATGATGAAAACAGGAGTGGTGGTGCACTGCTCTGCTAAGCAGTGCTGCTTGTGCAAACATGATGTGCATGGAAGAACCATCAGAAGAAAATCTTAGATTTAACCTCATCACAAAGTCAATATGTGAAGTATGCAAAACAACATCTCGATAAACCAGAGGCATTTTGGAAACCAGCGCTGTGGACTGACGAGTTAAATATTGAAAAGTTCGGATAAAAAGAGAAGCAGAATTTGATGAAAAGAACATCTTGCCACCTGTTAAGCATGGGGGAAATCTGTTATGTTTTGGGGTCGTGTGACTGACAGTAGCACAGAAAAAAATTGCAGAGGTAGATGGAAGAATGGCTTCTATGAAATATGAGTAATATCAGAAGCAAATGTGAGGCAATCAGTCATGAAACTGAAGCTGTAGAAGGCAGACTTCTATAACAGGACAATGATCCAAAACATACCTGAAAATCCACCATTAACTACATCAAGAAAAACAAGTTGAAGTTTTTAATGGTCCTCATGGTCCCCTGACTTGAACATCATTGAAAATGTGTGGGTAGATCTTAAACATGATGTGCATGCAAGATGGTCCAAGAATACTCCAGAACTAGAAATGTTCTGTAAGGAAGAGTGGGTGAAAATCCCTAAAACAAGAGCAGAACGACTCATAGCTGGCTACGAAAGGCATTTAAAAGCAATGTCATTGAAAACAAATGAATTGTATTTGTCAGACCGATGAACTTTTTCTGTGTTTTCCTGATGTGTAAAGGTGGTGGACAAGAGGGGCTTTTCTTTAAAAATACAACATGGTATCAAAAGGCCTCATAACAAAGAAGACCAAGAATACATACAGAGAATATATTGCTGTTGTCAGAAAAAAAACCTTGTATCTCCATTTTTGACATGATTTGAAAATGCCTGTTACCCTTTACATTGTGTGTAAATTTCATGATGAATGGACCAAAAGAAATGACCCAAAATGACTTGGAAAAAAAGTCTGGTTTCATCAATGTACATTAAAAGTAAAGTAGGTTTTTTCGTTCTCCTGTAAATGTATCATTTTGGAGATATAAGGTTTTTTTCTGACAACAGCGATATAATAATAAAGACTTTCTGTGGAGAAGAGTTGATAAGCTTATTTTGAAATCTGCAATTAGTAACATTCTTCCTAATGTGTGTCTTAAGACACTTCATGAGTGTTTTCTTAAGAAAGCTTTGATGCTTTTAGCTGCTGTTTGATGTTTGTTTCTGCTAATGGAACATGAGAGGTGTTGAAGTGTGGTTATGATGCAGCACACAGGTGAGAAAAGGTCAGTTTTGTGGTTGGAAAATGCTCAGACCAAGATGTGCTCACACAAACACCAGGGCTGCCAGCTTTTACATTTTCAGCCAGGTTAGGGCCTTAGCTTAGAACATACACTCGTGTTTTTTGGATTGTTTCTTAAAATGACTTAGTATCACAACAGTATCAATACTAAATACTGTAAAGAAAAAAATACAGGTACTTTTTTACACAGGGAATAAATGTAATTATTTTTTGACTGTTCATCACAAGTTTAAGTAGCTCATTATGTACTGTAGGGACTAAAACAGGCCAGTTGTACTTTCATTCTCTTTAGAAGGCATTCATTAACAATGAATAAATTTGTGGCAATAATTTGACTCTTTGTGTCTGACAGAAACATGGCAAAGGCGGAATGAGCTACTCTTTCTGTTTCTAAGTGAGATTAGCGTCTGTAGACAGAGTGGACATCTGGACTTGGATGATGACCAGAAGTGTGCTGTGTCTGGTTCCATGTAACATTCTGATGGATTTGCAATTTCCTGAGAATTTTCAAATAACACTTTTACTTCTACTAAAGAATATTAGTGTGGAAATTTTAACTTATTTACATTTTAGTTCCTAGTTTATTTGTTTATGTGTATTCTGTTGGGTTGGTGACATTGTCAGTACTGCTTTTTGAATAAACACACCTCAGCATTTTGTTCTAGATTGAGAGCACAACAAAAGAGAAGAACAGAGTCTAACAAATTTTAGTTTCTAGGCTGAGAGATGTTGGACAGGCCGAAAAGTTTCAGTGCAGTTCTGTAAGTTACCACAGCTGATGAAACATTTTGACCTTAATATGACGTAATTACCTAAAACTTATATTTTATATGATGAAATTATAAATTATAGAATGTAAAAAATCCTGCAACTCATAAAAATCCTGCTACTAACATGTTGCCATTTTGGTTCCACTTTGAGGTGGTAAAGTCAAACGGTTACACTGGACCCCTCACTTTTGACCATTCAGTGCACTTTTGACCATTCAGAGAGTGCTGTTTAGTTGGTTAGTATCTGCTGGTGAATCTTTTCAGACTGAGTAAGAGCAGAACATTCACCAAGCCTTCACACCGGTCACACACATTGAGCAGCAGCTACAGCTATAGCTACAGAATACAACATTCGTGCTGTACTGTGCAGTTTATATGCCCATATTCAAAACAGCATAGCAGCTGTATTTCAGCAGAATTACTCATTCACTACAAGAACGCACAGAAATGTGGACCGGACACTGATCTTCACTCTCTGTAAGTTATGTTTAGTCTGAATTAACAAGCCTCATGGTTCAGGGCTGACTGACTGGGTATACACAAGTTTGCAGATCCTGTAAAATCTAAGAAGCCTGATGAGAAAAGAATTTTCAATAATCTAATCACCTTGGTTTGCCCACTAACATTTTCCCCACTTTTTTCTCCTGTTCTTTGCTTACCTAAGCAAAAATGTGTTAATTATGTATTGTGTATTGTATTATGTAATGCAACACAACTGACTGGACACTTGTGGATGTAGATAGAAAAAGAGGCTTTACTATTCGAAACATGATCCAAGCTCATTGTCAGAAAACAGGCACAGGTCAAATCCAAAACAATCCAAAAATGCAAAAAGACAAACATCGCAGAAGCAGGCAAACAAGATCCAAAGGGCGAAGGCAAAAGTCAAAGTCAGAAGTCCAAAAATACAGTCCAAATATACAAAAGGCACAAACAATACAGAATGCTCAGTAGCTCATGGGAAAGAAGCAATACCTCACAAAGTTCTAACCTAAAAGCCCAGGCTTATATGCAAACTACTCAATCATGTGACAAACAGAACAGGTGTGACAGATTAATATTCGGGTGAAGTCCGGATGTTGGGCGTGGAAGTCCTCGATCAATCTTAGTCCACCAGGTATTGAAGTTGACCTCCATGTCTCTGGGAGTCCAGCAACCACCGAACAGCGTAGACTGGGGCTCCATCTACCACTGCTGGTGGGGAAGGGGTGTCATCAGGTGAATCCTCATCCAACAGACCTGAAACTATAGATTTGAGAAGGGAGACATGAAAGGAGTGGGACACATGATAACAAGGAGGTAAATCAAGTTTGTATGGGACATCATTCATTTTCTCAAGGATTTTAAATAGACAAATATACTTGGGATTCAATTTCTTACTCCCCTCAGCAAACCTTAAGTCCCTGGTTGAGAGCCATATCCGGTCTCCAGGTAGGTGAGAGGGAGTCTCTCCTTGACGGTGGTCAGCCTGGTTTTTGTGTCAGTGGAGAATGGCTTCATTCCTTTAAAACATCTCCTCTGCGCTGCATTGAACCAGCAGGAACATCTGAGGAGATTCCTGTCCAAGGGGCTACAGGAGGTTGGTAACCGAGAACACACTGGTATGGAGTGAGTCCAGTACTAGAGCTTATTAGTGAGTTCTGTGCCATTTCTGCTCAGATCAGAAATCTTGCCTATGGCAGTAAAGATGTGGAAATTTGTCTAATTCTTGGTTTACCCACTCACATTGATCACTGGACTGCAGGTGATACCCAGAAGTTAAACTCACTGACTCTCCCAAATGCTTGAAGAATGCTAACCATACATGTGATGTGAACTGGGGCCCTATCAGAGATAATGTCTTCTGGTATGCCAAAGTAATGAAAAACTTGGTTAACTAAGGTCTCAACAGTTTGGAACACAGTGGGCAAAGACGTGAATGAGATAAAATGTACACTATGGGAGAATCTATCTATCACGGTGAGTGTATCCCTGAGAGTTTGGTAGGACTGTAACAAAGTCTAGTGCTAAATGTGACGAAGGTCTATTGGGAACAGGTAAGGGTATGACTTTGCTTGCTGGCAGCGTTTTTGGAGTCTTGCACTGAGAGCATTTAGAGCAAGAGGCTATGAATTTATGAATGTCCTTAATCATGGATTCCCACCAGTGTCTACTGGAGATGAGTTGTTGCGTATGTGTTTCACCTGGATGACCAGCAGTGAGTGATGAATGGATCTGTCTCGAAACTCTTCAGGAATGTAAATCTTTTCTGAGGGACATTGATCAGGAACAGAAACATTCTCTAACGCCTTTTCTATCTCCTTATCTACAGACCAGCAAATAGATGAAATTGAAACATGTGGTGGCAGGATGTTTTCAGGGATTTGCTTTCTCCTGGTAGATCCTGGGTAGTGCATCAGCTTTGACCCAGGGCGAAAAGATATGTTAAAACTAAACCTGGAAAAGAATAGCGACCATCTTTCTTGACAGGGATTTAAAGGTTTAGTGGAGCAAAGATTTTTGAGGTTCTTATGGTCAGTTAGAACAATGAATGGATGATCAGCCCCCTCTAACCAATGTCTCCATTCCTTCAATGCTAGTTTCACAGCCAAGAGCTCTTGATTACCTATTCCATAATTACTTTTGGCTGGAAAGAGCTTGTGAGAGTAAAACACTATAGGATGTAATTTGGGGGGATTGTTCTCTGAGATAGAACTGCTCCCACCCCGGTTTCTGAAGTTCGTTGTTTGAGTTTGTTGAATGCGCTTTCAGCTTGTGAGGACCAAGACAAGTGACAAGGACTGCCCTTCAAAAGGGTCATTAACGGCACCGCTATAGTACTAAAATTGTGAAAGAAATGGCGATATAACTTAACAAATCCTAGAAAGCACTGTACCTGTTTGACTGACTTGGGTTTGGGTCAATTCACCACTGCTTCAATCTTATTGTCATCCATCAAAATCCCAAGATAACCAAGAAAGGCCACAGACCATAAATTAAATTCACATTTTTCACCCTTGACAAAGAGATTTTTCTCCAGAAGACGACTTCAGACAAATGAGGTCTATATAAGCAATCACAAACTTGCCTATTATGTCACGTAAAGCATCATTGATGAAGGCCTGAAACATGGACGGAGCCTTGGAAAGGCCAAACAGCATTACTAAATATTTGTAGGGCCTCCTAGTGGTGACAAATGCAATTTTCCATTTGTCACCTTCCTGCAATGACTCCTGCTGTGCCAGGAGAGTTGATCCAAATTAATGGATATTGATCAGCTTATCAACTGTCAATGCATCATCTTGACAAGCAGGTTCTGTGAGTATGTCTGGATTGAGTCCTTGATAGAACATAACTAACAAAGCTGGCTTATTCCGACCGCTACTAGCCAAGTATGAAACTCTAGTGTGTATTCTGCTACAGTACGTTTCCCTTGACGTCATTACAAAAGGAGTTCTCCACTAACCTTTCCATAATAGGGTGACTGAGTACAGAAACTCCTTTACAAACTGTTCATACACTAAGGACTGTAACTTGGGCCAGATGGCAGTAGCCCACTCCAAAGCCCTAGCATAAATCTGATAAACAACAAAAAAAAATTTGGTCAAATCTGAACTCGGTGGTGAGTTGTTAAAAATAATGGAACACTGGAGTAAAAATCAACCCCTGAGAGATGCCAACCTATATCGATAAAATTGGCTTTATTGGTGGCGTGGATCTCCCTCGACTCCCAAATAGTATGGAGTAATGATCTAGACCTGCTAACATTTCCTCCTCTTCCTTTCACAGATGATTCCTAGCTGGTGTGAGGCTTCAGGGCCTGGTCTTTTAAGTAATTCAGAATTTTCAAGTTACTCGAAGCCCATGGATGGTTTCCAAAAGGTTATTTCACTCACTCACTGGCAGATTTAACCCAGTTACTGACACATTTCACTCACTGGCATATTTCACTCAGTTAATAGAAAACCCCATTGTAAGTGGTCTTTTAAGCAGACAGTGCTTGCCTAGCAAGTTAGCAACCTAATAACAACATTACTGTTATATATATTAAAGGTTTTACTCCATTATATCTATATGATTAGATCTATAAAATAAGCTTGATGTATATCTGCACGCTCACTATGATGCTTTGTATGTTCTGTTTAACTAGAGCTGCTCCTAAATGGCTGAATGAACCTTCCTTTCCAATCTGCTTCTCTTGATTTTGCACTGATCTTTGAGCTTGTTGATGTAGATCAGTGGTCTCCAGTCCTGGTCCTAGAAAGCTACATTCCTGCAGAGTTTAGTTCCAACATGTATCCAGTCAGCTGCCCCGCCCCCTTACTTAACGCTAATACATCTGATCCGGCCAATCAGGAACTTGGAAAGAGGTTGATTAGCTGGAGCAGGTGGAACTAGGCTCTTCAGGAAAGTAGCTCTCCAAGAGGGTTGGAGGCCACTGATGTAAATCCACATCTGCAAACAAATTTAATGGACTATAGGTCAGCCAAATCAATAAAAGCAGAGAGGAAATGAAGATTCATTCAATATTAGACTACAAATAACAGCTTCATCATAATCACAGCAGGGTGTGGGCTAACACTTACCTGTGGAACATCTTCGGTCATGTCAGTTAGCCTTATCAGGTCCTCTTGAAAACTAATAGGACACTAGAACCTGCCAGTGAGCACGGTGGAAAGAGACTGAACTCAAAATATGTCAAATACAGTGAAAAAAAAAACAACTCTTCCTGAATCCTTTTCGATTCAATTGTTGCACAGTTGAGCTAGTTAGTTTGTAGTTTTAACAAAAATATCCCAACTATTAGGTGTGTACAAATATATACGTGTGCACAAAGTGAGCACGAGAAATGTTTCAGAAATCCACAAATGAAGGCAGGCAGTTTGAACAAGTGACATGATGTGTAAATGCACATGAATGAAGGCAGCTGGTTATGCCTGCATTTAAACTAAAACATGCACAGCTGTTAGTTTAACACTAGCATACCACTCGAAACCCTGTGGCAGAGTTTTAGTGTTTAGTATTTTAATGAACACTGTGATAGCAGATATTTGGTAAGGGTAGAATAAAATCGATACACAGTAGACTGTTTGTCATGTTTTTTAAAGCTGACATTTTTATTTTTATTTCAGTTAACAAGTACACTTTTTCACTGCTAGTTCATTTTAGTGATAGCTTTAGTTAACTATAGTAACCCTGCTCCATGGAAGTGCTGATAGAAATGAGTAAATGTGGGTTATTTTCTCATAATTATATCCCCCAAGCACTTCAAGCATTGGACATATTAATTTCAGAATCTCACATTAACTGATCAGACCTTCATACTATCCCACAATTTTCCCAAAAAATCACTATACTGTATAATGCCAACTCCATTTGTTATATGTCATTGTGAAACTCTTTTTTCTGTCCTGTTCTCATTTAGAGGATGAACATACCGCATACTCTCACTCCTTTTATCTCCTTTTATATAGCTTCTTCTCTCTGTCACACATATGTTTTTTAGAATAAATAGACCAAAAACGTTGAAAGCAAAGAGGACCTTATTCTAATTTTAGGGATCTCCAGAAGTTCAGAAGAGCAGCAGCAGGTAGATATAGCGCTCGACAAAGATAATAAGCAATACACAGTTATAGGCTGCCTGAAGGTTATTAGAGACTCTTGATTCTCTGTCAGTTCTATATGGAGTGAAGTTATTTAGAGCTACATCTGCAGGGAAACCATTAAATTTGACTTCTTTATTGACATTTCTTTTGTGCTGATGTAAAAAGCTGGTCCTAGGTCTACTAGTAATAACTACTGGAATATTTGAGCAAATATTGTTGGCACTGCATAGTCATCTAGCATTAAAAACAGAATAAAACATGTCCTGAAATCTGTGAACCAAGCCTGTTCGAGTGAAATCCATCGAAACTGTAGAACAGTGATCGGTTCCAGAAGAGGTTAAAATTGTCAATAGAAGTGAAGCCAGTGCAGAGGCAGGTTTTTTAAGCCAATTCTGAAGTTTTAAATTGTGACTGAAACATCCTGCTCCTCTAGCCAGGGGTGGAATTGTCCCAGAGATAAAAAAACAGCTTTCCTGCAGTCTTTAGAAGATAGAAAGGATGTAAAGTCTCTTTTTAACAGTGCTGTGCTTTGAGCTCTGATATCGCTGCATCCAGCATGTATGATTATCTCCTGTACAGAACGGTATCTCTTTAAAAGACGGAGAAGCTGCAGTTTAATGTCCGAGACCTTTGCACCAGAAACTGAGTGAACAATGGCTGAGATGTTTAGTGTTTCTGATAATACAGTCACTCTACTGTCAAAGTAGTATTTTAGCAGAAATAAAATAAAAACGAACCAATGAGATATCCCCAACCCCACCTGCAGTGGGCCCTTCTCCTAACATTCCCACAAGTAATCTACAAGCCCCCAGGGCTGAGCCTAATTTGCCCCCTCCAGAAATATATAACAGAGACCCTGGGCATTGTAGGGGGTTCTCCTGCAATGCACACTGGCATTTGAGTAGCAGCCCTCTAGGTTCCCCACAGAACATTCTAAAGTAGCCTACATCATCTTGAAAAAAATGTCCAAGAGGCACTTAAAACTGAGCCCGACCCTGGAGGTGGACCTTCTGGACGATTGTACCTTCCATTCTCTGTTAGGGCCCGGGTTCTCCAGTGGGGGCATTCCTCTCATTTTTGTTAGTCATTGTTTCTGTGATACTTTGTAATACATGTTTTAGGCCCACTCATGCATGCTGAATTTATAGAGTTTTTCAGCCTAGACAGCTTTTTAAAGGAAGCACGGCAGTGTATTGAGAGAACAGAGATCATTTATATATGTCTTAAATGTTCAAAAACAAAAACAGCTTTATATATATATATATATATATATATATATATATATATATATATATATATATATATGCGCAGTCATTGAGTCAATATCCAGGGTGTGACCTGTTCCTGTTGCCCAGAGAGCCCCATAATCACTAAATGCACATAAATGATTATACTGCTGTGGTGTTGCAGTTCCTTAAATTATTAACAGATCTTAATTATTAATTGAATTTTAGAATAACTATGTTTAAGAGGCCTTCTTCCCCCATTTTCCCCCATTGAGTTGACCTGTACTAAATTAAATTAAGATAAAGATCCAGGATTCATTTACTTTCTTTAAAAATGTTTTATTCAGTGTTTTATTAATGGAATATTAACTATAGTTACAGTAAAAGTTTATTACATTTATTATTGTTCTCTTCTGGTTCAATGGCGATGCACTGATTACACTGTAATGCAGTTGTGTTCCACCACTGTATAGTAACACTGAACATGGTGATCCAGCAGTCTGAACTCTGCAGATCCTGCAGTAAAACAGTACAGAGAGCTGATAGAGACCTAATAAACAATCATCCACTGTAGACCATCTGTTAGATTACAAACACAGTGAATTCACTGTTAAATAATAATTGCAATAAACTACAGTCAAATTCCATGTTGTTGTATAGATAAGCCAACATATCCTCTATAGAGAACAGACATCCACACAATTACTGTGTAGAATACAAAATTAATGATATTTTACTGAATTTAACACATTGAGGGAAAAAAATTATAAAATCCTGTCCTGTGCAAAGATAGACACAAACAGTGCTGTGATAAAGTATTTGCCCCTTCCCAGTTTCTTCTATTTTTGGCATATTTGTCACACTTCAAAGTTTCAGATCATCAAACAACTTTTTAAATTAGACAAAGATAAAACAAGTAAACACAAAATGCAGTTTTTAAATTATTTCATTTATTATATGGAAAATGCTGTTCAGCCCTACCTGGCCCTATGTGAAAAAGTAATTGTCTCTAATTGTCCCTGTAATGGCTACTAAATCAACCAGTTAACCAAATTCAACTGACTATTGTGTTCATTTTCATTACACACCACCTGATATGATCACTGCCAGACCTGCTGAATCTAAACATCACTAAAGCAGAACCTGTCTGGCAATGTGAAGCAGCTAGAGGGTCTCAAAAAGCAGGACATTATTCCACTTTTTAAAAAGATTTAAATACAAATGCCATTGCTAAGCCTCTGGGACTGCAGCAAACCACAGTGAGATCCATTATCCACAAATGGAGAAAACTTGGAACAGTGCTGAACCTTCCCAGGAGTGGCCGGCCTACCAAAATTTCACAGAGTGTATGGATGAATCATTCAGGATTTCACAAAAGAACGCAGACGAACATCTAAAGTTCAGGCCTCACTTACCTCAGCTAAGGTCATCGTACATGATTCCACATTAAGAAAGACACTGGACAAAAACAGCATCCATGGGAGAGCTGCAAAGCAGAAAACACTGCTGACCAAAAAGAACACAAAGGCTCATCTCACATTTGCTCAAAAACATCTAGATGACCCCCAAGACTTTTGGGATAATATTCTGTGGACTGATGAGTCAAAGGTCGAACTTTTTGGAAGACATGGGTCCCGTTACATCTGGCGTAAAGCTCATACTGTATTCCACTAAGAACATCATACCAACAGTGAAACATGGTGGTGGCAGTGTGATGGTCTGGGGCTGCTTTGCTTCTGCAGGACCTGGATGACTTGCCATAACTGATGGAATCATGAATTCTGTTCTCCATCAGAAAATCCTAAAGGAGAGTGTCCACATGTCACTTGGTGACCTGAAGCTCAAATGCAGTTGGGTTATACAGCAGGACAAAGATCCGGAGCACACAAGTCAGTCCACCTCTCAAAGGTTGTGGAGTGGTCTATAAGTCAAAATCCTGACTTGAATCCCATTGAGACGCTGTGACAAGACCTTAAACAAGCAATTTGTGCTCGAAAACCCTCCAATGTAGCCACATTAAAACAATTTTGCAAAGATGAGTGGGCTTGAATTCCTCCAGGTGATGTAAAAGACTCAATGCAAGTCACTGCAATCATTTGGTTGCAGTTGTTACTGCCAAGGGTGGCACAACCAGTTGGTAGGTTTGGAGGCAATTACTTTTTCACTCGGGTATAGGTTTTGAATAAATCTCTATCTGGAATAGATCATTCAGAAGCTGCATGTTGTGTTTACTCATGTTGTGTTTATCTCCTATTTAACTTGGTTGGATGATCTGAGACATTTAAATTTGACAAATTAGCAAAAATAGAAGAAATTGGGTGAGGGGCAAATACTTTTTCACAGCACTGTGTGTGTGTGTATATATATACATATATATTACTGTGTACATATAAATGCAGGTACTATTTGGGTGGTGGATCATTCTCAGCACTGGCAAATTCATAGAAAATATGAATGTCTGGTATGAGTCAATCAGATTTGCCACAGTGCTTGTTCTCCAGCTCTCATATCTGTTTGAGATATTAGTTTACAAGTTTAAATAAGTCACTTTACCGTCTTTGTGCTGCTCTTTCTGATCACTCGGTCTGGTGAAGATCAGGATGAGAAGAGCACTGAGCAGAACCGCAATCACAGCTCCAAACACCAGAGTCAGCATGGGGAACACATCAGGAGGAGATCCAGCTTCTAAAAACACCACAGGAGATCATTTTCAGCTTATAATACACAAATTAGACTTAAGAATAAAGATTGAAACTGTCTCTGATGATAAAATCTTAGTTTTTTAATATTTTTCTGGATCATCTGAAGATATCTGACTTCTCTCTGTAAAACAATGTGAATTAGTCATTTTACATCATGCAATTAAATATTCGTTATCATTGCTTCATGTAGCTTAATACATTTCCACTTGAGCTGTTTGTAGTAAATAAAACTGTACCTTTGATTTGTAAATATGTTTTGTTACTGAAGATCATCCGCTTTCCTTTCAGAGTGCTGCAGTAATAGAGTCCTGAATCAGAGTGATTAACTGCAGTTATAGTGAGAGAGGAGTTCATAGAGTTCACACTCATCACTGATCTGTTACTCTCAGCTATAAAATTACAGGGTTTTGACGATGATGTGTAATACATGCAGTATAAACTGGTACTGAATTATTTGTGTGTTTGATCCAGTATAAATAATCTGGTGGAGTTAAGCTGTGCTGACACCAGAGAGTGACATCATCACCAGGTTCTGCTTCTACGTCTTCTGGTCCCAGTCACTCCATTTGCAGAACAGATTTGATCGACTGCCAGGCCTCACTGAGTGTCCTAAGGGCAGTGATCAGAATGCAAACAGAACCAGAAGTTTTAGCTGGTCAGAGCACCCTGGTAGAATCACTGGGCCTCGGTCTGCGGCCAAAGCAGACACCCTTGTTTTTGGAGATGACTGTTAATGGTGTAAAAAGCACAATGGTGTAAATTCATAGTTTGATGTGAGCCCAACATCACAGTGTCTGAGCTGAACAAAAAGCTAGGACATTACTGGCCTAATGCACAACAGTGAAGCGGATCATTGTTCATGCTGGCAAGAATGACACAAGGAAGCATTAAAAAGTGAGTTTAGTGATCTCTTTAACACACCCAGGAAGCTCCTCGTGCAGTCATTCATCAGTCCTCTGCCTGCAGGAAGAAGCAAAATGTTCTCAAGGCTACTTGGATCAAACAACAGGCTACAGAAAAGCTGCAGGACAAACGGGCTGAACTTCATTGGCAGCTATAACCTGCCAGAGACAAATCTCTGACAGAGAACCTCTTTTTTCCCTGCACAACTTATCCACCCCTGTTGGAGTCACATCAACACATAATGACCCTGTCACAACATCCTTAGCCACAACATCCCCACCCCACCGAGAACATCCTGACAGAGCTGCACTCATTGGATGAAAGCCACAACAAGCAACTGGAGACACCAAAACCACACGAACAATCCGCACCTTCCTTCATCTCCACCTCCTCCTCACCCCATCTTAATCTCTCACCAATGATGGAGCAGCTGGTTTTAACTGGGACAAGGCTGTCGCTCTCCCCGTCAGTCAGCCCTCACGTTCAGCAAAAAACTACTCCGATTTCACATCCTTTGAGTATCTCTGTGCAGTCTTGATGTTATTGCTGGTGATTTTATCATTCATATTGACAATTCTGATTATGCCAAGAAGCTCTGTGCTATATTGGACTGTTTTGGACTCTCTCAGCATGTGACCGGGAGCAGGCACTGTCATTGTCACACTCTGGATGTGGTTCTCTCAAAGGGTCTCAACATATCAGCCACTGTTAAGGATGTCACTTTGTCAGATCACATTTCTTTGAAATGTGGACCTCACTAGATATCAAGACCAGACACATTAGCTTTAAGAAAAGGTTTATAAGCGACAGCACAGCTACACTTTTCATGAGCAAAATTTGCTCTGCACCATGCAAGCCATCTGACTCCGTTGATGCTTTGCTGGATAGCTTCAACTCAAAAATTGTCAATGTTATGGATGAGATTGCAGCAGGTAAAGCTAAAACTATGTCATGCCAACAGAAAGCACCTTGGAGCAATGCTACTACAGTTCAACTCCAAAAGAGAGAATGAAGGAAGGCTGAATGCAGATGGTGTAAAACTAAGCTTCAGATCCACAAAGAAATCTTCAAAGGCTGCATGATTACAACACAATAATGCGCAAGGCTAGGCAATCTTTTTTCTCTAGCATTGTGAACAGTAATATTAACAACAGCAGAATTCTCTTCGCCATGGTTCACCTACATATATGGACCCTGAATTAGTATCACCAGAGAAATGCAGTGAGTTTGCTACCTTTTTAAAACATAATATCATCCAAGCCGTTAGTATCTATATCCACCAAAGAGTCCATGTCCTCTCTATCCCCACATAAAGATATCATGCTTAAAGTGTCCCAATTTAATGCCATCAATAATGAAATTTCAATCAATACAGTGAGTCATCTCAAATCCTCTACTTGTGGTCTTGATGTATTAACACCCAACTTTTTAAATAACATGTTTCATTAACTCAATAGCATCGGACATACTTTAGGTAGTAAACACCTCACTCCTGTCGGGGGGGTTTCCTAACAAATTAAAAACTGAAGTTGTGAAGTCTCTCTTATAAAAAAAGAAAGTTAGAAGCAATTTCAAATCTACCTTTCATTGGAATAAACATTGAGAAAATTGTCTTTAAGCAACTTACTGGTTTTCTGTCCTTAAATAGCTGTCTAGAAAATTTCAGTCAGGTTTTCAGCCTAATCATAGTACCGAAACAGCTCTAATTAAACTTATTGACATTCATTTAAATACAGACAATGGAAAAACATCTGTTCTATCACTGCTCGATCTCAGCGCTGCCTTTGACACCATTGATGATAAAATTCTCATAGATAGACTTCAGAACTGGGTTGGGTGTTGAGTTCATACCTGCAAGGAAGGGACTACTTTGTGGAAATAGAAAATAATGTTTCTGAGAGAGCGCCAGTGACCTGTGGTGTACTCCAAGGTTCAATTCTTGGGCCACTTTTATTCAATTTTATTCAATTGGTCTCTTGGCCAGATACTGTGGGCTATAGGCTATCTTACCATAGCTATGCAGATAATACTCAGATCTGCTTGAGATCTACTTAATGATTTTCCCTTTTAAATCTATTGTTTTAACCACACTTTAATCACATTTCTAATTTCTATTCTCCTTTACCTTAGTTTATTTAAACAACTGTGTATTTTCTGAATGACAGCAGTGTATGAAATCTGCTATTTAAATAAACTTGCCTTGCCTTGCCTAATGATTGATCCCGACATCAGGGGAGTTTGAACCCGAGGAAGCCCAAGAGGACAAAATACCTGATGAGATTGTGTGATGGAGACAATTATATATTGTCAGAATATAATATAATATAATACTGTTTACTTAACTGAGATGCAGACCTAGAGTATTAAGAGAACTTTTGACTAAACTAAAAAGTTGAATGTGTCCTCAAGCCGAGTTGCCTCAAGAAAAGCTGTGTAATCAGTTACTTTATTATGTTAATTTGAGCTAACTTCTAATTTCTTACTGCATTGAGTTGATTGAAACCAGTCAAATTGCTTGTTACCACAATAAGTTTTAGACTGAACTGATGAACCAGTGTAGCCCTGTAAAACTGCAGCACTGTCACTTTTTAATCCTGCTGGGCTTATACATTGTTTGTTCTTAAGAAAAGCATTAGAGCAATCATTTTAAGATGGCACGAAAAATTCTTATGTACAACCCAATGTCCTATTTATATGAACGGATTTGACAGAAACTGAAATTAAGATTATTTTAAAAAAAGGCGGCCTGGTCGGAAGGAGGCTTCCTCATTGCATTGCCGTTTGTGTACACTTTGTAGTCCTCTTCTTGATTCCTTGCCTGATTCACTTGTTACTAACCATGATTTGGCCTGTCTCCTAATAAAAGGATGTTCAACAAAAGACTCTGACTGAACATTTAATACCAAAAGTATTTCTTCAGTTTGTTCACTGTGAAAAAGCAGCTGTTGTAGAAACTGAAGTGATAAAACTGTTCGTGTGGCTTTGATGCAGCATTTCTTGTGAAAAGAAAAGCAGGCGGGCAGTTTGCGGTTAGACACCATGCAAACATACAAACACAGCCACGCAGATGCCCACCCACACACACACACACAAAGTGTCAGGGGGGCTGGTAACAAAGGGCCAATATCCAGCACAGGGTTCTATATAGTACCAAAAAAGGGATTTTCTAAGCAAAAATAAGTGGAACACCTTCCCTGTAGAGAAAAAAAAAATCTTTTGCAATTTTAGTGCAAAATTTATTTAATTTATATTTATTTATTTATATTGAATCCCATTCTAAATCCATAGGCATTAATATGGAGTTGGTCCCCCTTTGCAGCTCTAACAGCTTCCACTCTTCTGGGAAACTTTCCACAAGATTTTGTAGTGTGTCTGTGGGAAGAGAGACAAACTAATTTCTGTCAGGGCAAAATCTGTATGTTGTGTCAGGTTTCGGGAACAGAAGGCAAGGGGAACACCATAGGCTGTTACTGAGAACTGCAAAACCATTTTTCAGTTAGTACTGCGTTCAGTGGGGTTAAGATCAAGGCTTGAATGGCCCACATAAAGTTCTTCCACACCAAACTTACCTGGAACTAGAGGTGAGAGCTTGTGTGAGAAAACAGCTATGGGATGAAGTTTAGGGGGGTCCACGCTATGCTGGGACAAAACTGCACCAACTCCTGATTCTGATACATCTACCTCTACAACAAAAGGCAACAATGGGTCTGGGTGTCTGAGAATGGGGGCATTAGTGAAGACTGTCGAGTGCATTGAACGCTTCCTCTGCACTGGGACTCCAAACTAACTTCTTAGGGCCCCCTTTATAAAGAGCAGTAAGGGGAGCGGCGATGGAACTAATGAACGTTCAATAAAAGTTTGCAAAACCTAGAAATCTCTGACGTTCTTCTACAGATATGGGGACAGGCCAATTAAAAGCCTCTACTTTGTGGTAGACTGGTGAGTGTTACCAGTCAGATATTGAATCTGGTTAGACAGATCTTTAACAGCAGTGATAAGCTGAGCCATTTGAGACTGTTGCTTGACCTGCTGTAATTTTAACTCACCAATTGATGGAGTAAATCTGACGAGAAGCTGGTGGTGTTGTCCCAGGAGCTGGCCCTGGGTCTGCATGATGGCAAAGTATTCTGTCAGTCTTCAGAATTCAGATGCTTGCAGACCACATTGAAGTAAAATAGGTCTTTAACAAAAGGTGTATACAAAATGAAGGTCAACCAGTTCAAAGTCAATGAAACAAGGTAAGGGTCATACATGGACAAGCACACAAACTGACAGGAAGGCTCAGTAAGGCTCTGTGAAACAAGCCCAGGCTTATAAACTAAACTAATAGGTCACATGAAACAAGGAACAGGTGAGGTGAATCAGCGGTCAGATGAAGCAGACTGGTGGAGAGTCATGTGAGGGCGATCTGATGTCATGTGAAACCCATCCTCTATGGACCCTTCTATGTGCACTGGGGCAGTCATGCTGGAACAGAAGAGGGCACAGAAACTGTGATAGTCAAAGTCCTCTTTACCACTGCAGGGCTGAACGGTTCTGAGCATGGCCGGTAACCATGCTCACTGTTTCCAGTGGTGTTTCCACATGGACACAGTTCGATATGGAACCCTTAAAAGCCAGGCTCAGCCCAGTTTTTTCAGCATGGTTAGCAAACCATACTCAGGGCCACAGAACCATTCCATGGGATGACGTAACGACATAGCTATTCAGTGGTTCTATGTTTATGTCAGCATCCTGCTGCGATATTTCAAACATGAAAACTCGCGCACACGAACGCCACATAAATGAAAGCAGGATTTTAAACCCACCATTCAATAAACATCAAAGCTTCAATCTAACCACAAATTCTTAATATTAGATGACGCTGATAACAAGGAGAGAGTAACTGGTCAGTGTTAGCTTAGCTAGCATGGTGTCAGCTCTGCTAACTACAGAACAGGTTCGATTCTGACAAAAACTTTACTGACACAATTTTAGATGATAACGACTCAAATCTGAGGAAGCGACGCTGAGCGGCTGTTGTTAGAGGGACTTTAAGGTGTAGCCTGCTACGTGTGCTGAGTGATGCTAATGCTAATGTAGCTAGTTATCCAGCTACTGGTGAAATCCACCACAGTACAAGCTGTTTCAGTACCAGATGCTCAAATAACACCTGTTTAGAGGATAAAGAAGATGAGAGCACACTGAGAGCCCGGAGTTGGAATGACAGATGGAATCAAACATGTTTAGTGGTGGGTGGTGTGCGTGGCTATTAGCCTGTTAGCAGTTTTAGCAGCAGTAGTTTTCTTGGGTATTTCCTGGTTCTTTAGCGGTACAACAGCTGGAAAAAGAAACTGTGACCGTTCTCACGAGTCCAGACCAGCACAGAACAGTCCGGTATGGCCCTGAGAGCCATTTGGCTCGATAGTGGAAAAGCGGCCAAAGTGTGTGAGAACTCTTGCTGAGTGATCTCTGTTTGGAGACTGTTTTGGACAACTGCTTTAGTGGATTAAACACAGCGAGCAGGTGATCATAGCTGATGGTCAGTTCTGCGGTTGGAAAGTGAGATGTGCAGCAACAAAGAGACACACATTCACACTAACACACTAACACACACCTCATCTGCACTGAGAGTTCACACATGTTGCCTTCATGCACAAATGATCAACAAATGATCCACAGTTTCTGTTTATAGTCCTAATAAGAGAACTTGAACTGAGTAGAATTTCTAGATGTGACGTAACATCACAACTAACAACTTTGGAACAAATGAGCAACATGTTTAAACTTGAGGGGAATCATTTATAATTTAAATGTATACTCAATTAAAGTCATTGTATGAACGTAATTCAATCATGCCACACATTACCATTCAGTCAAACAGAGTAGAGTTAATATATACTCTATATATCTATATACAGTCTTTATAGTATACACACTATATAGACATTTTACTTCAATGAAAAGTTCTAGTGCTGATAGAAGTAAATTGAAGCATTTCAGTGCAGTTTATTTGAGGTTTTCAGTACAATTCAATAATTCACCACAATGTACTGATTCTCTTTTGTCCATTTCATGTAAAACATTTACTCACAGTTAAATCAGTTATTTAAAGGTAACTGTGTGTTAAACTGTGCTGAAGTGTCTCTGTAGAAAATGTGTTCACTTATTTACACTCAGAAAATCAACAACAATGTGGGATTTGATGAGGAGCGCACAAACTTTTGCACATGACTGCAATGGCCTGGTTTTAGTGCTGCAACAGTTAGCTGGTGGTCAGACGTTGTGTTGAGGGGACAGATGTAGGTGTGACAGAATGTGTCAGGTGCACAGAAACGTGAGTGTGTGAGAGCTCATAACTGTGAACTGTGTACAGAATAACCTGACCTGCTTCAACAAGGCCATGAAGTAAATATGTTCAGTTTGTTTTAAAATTTCAGAAATATGCCACATTTAAGTGTGTTCTCTGGAGGATGTCTTACCTTATTGACACCAACAAAATCAAACTTTTGCAACTTTTGACCTTATATCTGAAACCTTTTTGAGAGGCTTGAGTGTTTTATATCTCTTGCTTAGAGGAACACTAGAGTCACTGCCAGACTAACAGTCTTGCTGGACAAATTTGCTATCACTCAATTTAAAGCATTAATTAAAATAATAATTTAAAATATTTTAAAATGACAGCAAACTATTATATTTTTATTTTTATTATAATTTTTATTTTTTAAAAGTCCTGCGAGCTTCTCCCAAAACCCAGTCATAATAGCCATGTCTACATGCAGCCTCATAATCCAATCTGACTAATAGCTCAATTGGAACAGGATACGTCCATGTAAACACCTCAGTCTGAATAGTCTAGTCCAATTGAGGCCATTCAGGATACAATTTTCATTCCATTGACTGAGGTGGGTTTTAATCCTGTAAATGATCCATTAAAAAAGAATACTAGTTGTGTAAACGTCTGTATCTGATTACATTCCCTATCGGAAAGCTTAGCATGGCGGAGCAGAAACTGGTCTGCAGAGGAGACGAAGTTTATGCTCTGATCTTTAAAAGACGGCGGTGGGACGGACGTCCAGCTTATGTGTCTCAGAACACGACGTCTTCCTCTCGGCCTTCTTTAATAAGGACAGGAGAAGGAGAGTCTGACATCATTTTAAAGCAGTTAAAAACACAAGCGCTGCTCACTGCTGATCATCTCACTCTGACTGGACTCACGTGATGCTCGCTGTCATGGTAACATCTACACTAAGCGGTTTTCTACTCATGCGCATAGTTTTGCATCGGAAAGCTTGTAGTGAGCATGTAAACCGAGATTTACCATCAGATTGTTGAGTAGAGTGAGAATATAAACACATCAGTCTTAATGTATAAACAGAATGTATTCAATTAGATTGGCAAAAATCTTTGCATGTAAACACAGACACAGTCACTAACATTGCTGCTTGTGTAGCCACAAGCTCTCCTAGTCGATCAAGAATCACTTCTGCACAAAGCAACAGGAAATGACTTTGGACAGAATTCTCTTCAACCTGTTAAAATGTCAATAGCAGCGGTTTTTAATCAGCATTTTAAAAAAATTGCATTTAAATTTGAAAAAAGCTCTGCAATGAGCTCCCATAACTGTTTTCCATAAAATAGAATGTTGTGTAGCCACCAGGCGGCCTTTCAGCACTGAGTTTATATGTCGGATGGCTTTTCCGTCCATTTTTCACTGGTTGAGTTTTTATTCCTGCCATTAAAAACAGACCCTGTCGAGCTGATTAACTGATTAACTGAGTATAACAGTCTGAAATAAAACAGGTCTCAGGTTTTGTTAGTAAGGTATCAGGGTCACATTTGCACCATGACTGTATGAGTTTTCTCACAAAGAGGGGCGTCGCCTGTTCTGACTTCCGGAGGGGAAATGAAGCACGTGCCATATCTCACATCTCATCTAGGGTTTATTCAGGAGGGCTTTCACCCACTCCTCAAACTCCAGAGCCACTCAAACACAGAGCTACAGCTCTGTATTATTACATTACTAAAGAGAGAGAGAGAGAGAGAGAGAGAGAGAGAGAGAGAGAGATACAGAGAGAGACTCAGCAGAGGAAGCTTTTCTATGTCTCAACAAACCAGAAGCATTTCTGTATCTCTTCTGGAACCGCAGGGACTTTCCATCTCCCTCTGAACACTCACACACACACACACTCACACACACACACACACCACACACACACACACACACACACACAGGTTAAAGCCTGTTTCGCCCACAGAGTGTCAAACAGCACCAGGGAGTTTACAGACTTTATACTGAGCAGAGAAAGACACACTTACACTTTATCAGTCTATTATTTTATAAGAGTGATAACCAGACTTTATCTGAGGACAGACTTCTTCTGTTTCTTCAGTGCGTATGAATGTCTTCAACTGTATCAAACAGAGTCAGTGTGAAGCATCTCCACTCAGCACAATCTGACCTCATCTGACCACCAACACTCAGTTTATTTACAACACAAACACACCTTCTTTTACATTTCTTTTGATTTCTTTAATAGCTTGAAGATTAAATCAGTTCGTCCATTAGTGTCCAACCACACACCAGAATTTCATTAAAAATAATAAGAATTAGTAAAGAAACTATTTGTTTATAGCTTTTAAACGTCTCTCTCTGGTGTTCAGACCCTTAATCTTTATTTCAGAATACAATGAAATGCAAAATAGGACTTAAATTGATGTCTAGTGAAAGCAGTTTCCTTAAATGTTGCTTCAAATGTCCATAGTACAGTGGTGTACACTGACTTCACATGAATGAAGTGTGTTACATCAGAATAATCACTATGTGTCAGGTTTTTATTGTGTATTGATTGATTGATTGACTAATTTATTTGAGGGGCTGCTAAGGCCTCACAATACCATGATCCGACCACTTGCTCCCACCCAATACAGGCCTGATAACCACTAGAGGGCCCAGCTGTTGAGAAACTATATTACATGACTCATGAAGAGTCCAACCGGAGCCTGGAGTGAAAAATGTATACTGAAACCCAAAGTTTCTCATAAAATAATCAATGATGGAGTTTGTTTGTTTTAACAAGATCCTTTTATATTTAAATATTGTTTGGAGTTTTTTAGGTTATAAGAGTTTTGATGAATAATTTGCATTGCAAAGCATCTGTGAAATAAAATTATAAACAAAGTGTACATTAGAGAGGAGAAGAGATGGATGATGAGACTGAGGAAATGTGAGACGACTTTAAGAATAACATCACTGGAGAATCAACAAAGTGTTGACCTATTTTTAATTTGTATTTTCTGTTATAAGCAGTGTTTTTACTCGCTTTTAGTTTTTTTCAAGACACGACAATCCACATTTCTGTATTCCTGCGAGTGTTGTTGACGTGTAGATCCTCACGTTAAGTAAAACAGTACAAGTCACACGTTTTACAGGTAGGTTAAAACAGTCTGGGAGAGGATGTTCCAAAACAATCCTACAGTGAACTGGTGGGCATTTCACAAAGCAGGATTTTCTCAGTAAGCTGGTTAAGTTAAGCCAAAAGTTGAGGTCCAATAGGAATCTTCTGCTAATGTACAGGTTTGTCTTTTGGCTTATGTTTTCAGGTGTTACGTCCAACGACATATTGTTTAAATGCTTTTTTTTCTCTCTTCTCTTATGTGTAAGCTCCCGCTTTCTTCAGCTTCTTGCTCTCCTGTCTATAATAACCTTCAGGTGTTGCTGCTGATGGCAGTGCAATGGCATGCACTGATTGGCTGTACTGAGATAAGGGCAAGAGCTTATAAGCCTGGTGAACAGCTTCCTTGAGGCTCCTCCTTCTTCCCTTCATGTAGCTGCAGTTTGAGTGTGATTGTTCTGGCGAGTTGGTCATGGGAAGTTGTGGGAGACGCTTTCATGTTGCGGCCTACCCTAGACCGGTCATGACATCAGGTTACCAAGAAATCCTGCTTTGTGAAAAACACCTCTGAGCTATTTACATGCTGACACACACCACTGACCATCAATGGTGACCCACCACAAAGAAGAGTGAAAGATAAGCAGCAAGTGTCCTCAAAAGAGCTCAACCCTATACTAATACCTCTCTTAGCAACAGCATGTAATTTATATTAGAGGCATTTACATTTATACACAAGTGACTTGGGTCCTAAAACAGTCTGAAAACAGCAGATAACAGCAGTGAGGTCTTTAGCTGTAACCAGTCCATGTTGAGTCAATTTCCATGTACACAGCCATGACGAGCTGAACGTTAAAGACTGTCCTGTAGTTTCAGTAGATCTTCTTATAAGACGCGACCAATAAAGCCACTTGTGTATGAACTGATCACACAGAGCTCTGTTGTGAGGTAGAAGAAGTGAAGGTGTCTGAGGGTCTTTCATTTCAGACTGATTCCCCTCATTACTGCACCAGCCATAAACAACAACAAATGTGATAAACTACTGCAGATTCTGAACATCTACAGTCTATCAGAATCTGCATGCCCTTATTCTATATTGCTTCATCTACATCTTATACAATAAGTTACACATGAATGATTTGTTTTTATATCATAAATACAGACACCAGTCCGGTCCTGATGTGTACACATTTTAAAATAGCTTTCAGGATAATGATAAATAAGTGAATACTGTAAACAAGACCTGAGGAGTTTGAGGAAGCATCTCATCAGAGAGGCTGTTACAGCTTGATATCCATCGGTTTGATATGATGAAGAATCACAAAGGTGACTAATCAGTATAAAAAAGCACAATTTAACAATTTTCTTTAAAATACAAAATGGACTGGGGTCAGTCTATTATGCTTTGGGGTTGTGTGGCAGCCAATGGCACAAGAATAAGAGTTATAAAAAGCAGTCATTTACTGCTAATTATTATATTAATAGCAAATATTATCTTCACCCTCTGCTGCATGAATCATTAATTAAACATGATAAATATTTCTAAAAATTTAGTGGATTACTTGGTAAATTGTTGCCATTTGGCAACAATGTGAAATCATACCATAAAATCTAAAAAAAAGCACCAAAAAATTAAATTTCTCTAAAAGCATCCTTTTATCCTTTTATTGAAAAAAAGAACAAACAAATCCAACTTATACTTACTGAAATTTATGACCCAATATTTACAAATACTGGAAATTAATACAATTTCAGTTGGTATTTGGAATGTATGGTAATAACAACATCATAATAAGAATTCCTGGTCATGTGATGTCATGAAGTATTTGTTCTTTCAAAGTAAAAGACCCTTTTCCACAATTAAATAAGAAAACACAGATTTTATATTACTGCTTTTTAGTAAAATTAGGATAAAGTACGTGTGTAGTGAGGGTTAATCCATACCTGTACCTTGTCAAGCATAAACAAAGTCAGATCAGTTGTAGTAATATCATATATAAATGACCTATAAATGAAGTGTGAACTAAATGAACAGGTTGTTTCAGTAAATGGAGAGAACTGGACTTTAAAAGGGTTTGTTTGAATGGGTTACATGGTTGGTGTAGTATAGTGGCTAATACTGCCCTCCACTGAGCAGCCTGGGTTCAATCTCCTGCTTGGCCAAGCACATCACACTACATCAGTTAAAAGTCATTGGGGGGAGATGCTACATTCATCTACCTCTGTTACATGTTTAAAACTGTAGGCGGCTTCAGAAAAGAGCGTCAGCTAAATGCAGGTTTCTTACACAAACACACCTGCTGACCATCCTGTCAGTCAGAATTTGAACAAGCCTATAATATCAGCAAAGGTCAGGCAGAGCCCACTGTATATACAGGTGAACCCTCGAAGTCACCGGGTAGTGGAATGTAGTTGCAGGCTGAAGATGTGACGACTCTGGACGATTCTTTGCAATCAGTAAGATTTATTTACACGGTGAAACACACAAAAGAAAAACTGTACAAACACAAAGTAAATGGAGGTTAAAATGTTGACCTGACTCGATCAGTACAGGTAAGTATAAGTAGTCTTAGGCCGCAAGGCCACAGGACTATACTCTTTCTAGCTTGGCTCTTACTCCCTTCTCCTCAGTCTCCTCGCAGTCTGAGGTGAGTAACCTCGAGCTAACCCCTTACTAAACCTTTCCCCTACCTCTTATAGGGTTAGCCCCACCCCTGCATCACCTGAGCTGAAGCAAGAGTGGTTAAAAACAAGGGTAAATAAAATAATACTTTCACATCACAAGGCCCTAATGTATAACATTACCGGTAAGATATTTCATATGGTGCGCACATTTACTAGCCTGTCTCACTCTGTCTTCTGTGCCCTAGGTAGAGACATCACCCCTCTCATGAGCTAGCCGTGGGCCCTCCGGCACGCTCATGAGTGAGCTCCGTCTGCTCTGCCTCCCATTTGCTGCTGGTGTTAGGAAACAGACAACAGGTGAGTATTACAGGTAGGCGTTCAGGTAAGTATTACAAACACACACACACACACACACACACAGCCCTTGGTGATGGGTAACACATTTGCCTCATCACACAGTGATGTCTCAGCTTCTTGGATTGTGAAGAGCAAGAAGCAATTCCCATCTATGTGTGGAGTGCAGCAGATAAATAAAGTACTACTCAAAATATTCAATGGAAAACAGTCTTTATAGTGCTCTCTCAATAGATCACAGTAACTTCATGTAATGAACAACTGGCTAAATAAATATAACCACAACATGGCAAAAATAAGAGGCCCTACAGCCTTTACTCTTTACAGCAGGAAGCTCATTAACGTTGTCTCAGGATATTATTTCCTTCTGATCAGGTTCCCTTATGTCACACAAAGGATTCATGATCATAGTGCAAATGCAAAATTAAGGCACAAGATCAGAGCACGGCCACTGTGAGGGTGCAAATGACTTAACCTGGTATATTCTTCACAGAACATGACTTGATTCATATCAGCTTTCTTTAGCTGTTCGTTTGGCTTTATAGAAATCAATGGGAGGAAAAATGAAAATGCTTTGCTCTGCTGTAATGAAATGCTCTCACATAAGCACATAGTCAGTATGAACTGAGCCCTAGTGCGTTACGGCAAGTAGAGGCATCAACATCATCTGAATCAAATACAACATAAACGCACACATACACACACATCGTCTAAGCTACGTATCCTTCTGGGTCACAGGGGGAACTGGAGCCTATCTCAGCGGTCATTGGGCTGAAGGCAGGATATTTAAAATACAGTACTGCACAAATCTTCATGTTGTTGTTCAAGTATGTTCAAGTTGTTGGATGATGATTCTTCCTCAGAGACTATAAAACGTAAAATATTCAGCATTAACGCTCAGGGACTCATAAAGAGGATTAAGCTGTATAACTTTATTACTTGTTAATATGGTAAAAGTATGACAAATACTCACTTATCATCACAGGTTTTTCCTGACACAGACTGGATGCCTAAAGGTAAATGTAAGATACAAAATTAACAGCATGAACACTGTAAATGAACTGCTACACATATGAACTGTAAATGAAAATGTGATATAAAGAGCTTCAGAAGGTCAGCAACACTGAACACATCCTCAATAACACATTCATAGTGAATAACAGTCAGTCAGTTTTAAAAATGTTCAGTTTAGTGTTATAGCATGATTATAACGAATAGATCCTGGAGAAAGAATCTACAAAGTTCTAGATTCATTCTGTCCAGCAAGACATCTGCCTTACTGGATGTCCCGTCTTCTTCCACACAAACACTCAAATAACAACGATGACAAGGAGAAGAAGACCACCCACGACTGAGCCAACAGTGACACCCACAGATCCACCTGAAGAGATTAGTGTAAGAGCACAATTACTGACCATATCAGTGATTTTAAAGCTGAAATATACTGTATAGTCCGTGTGATTAAACACTGGTAGCTGACTGATAGTTAGCTTTTAATTCCATTTAGAATCAGATTCTCCTACCTCTCAGGACTCTGCGATCAGTCACAGGCAGCACCATCTCCTCCTCCAGTCCACCATGCTGAACAACACAGCTGTACTGATTCCTGTTCAGCTCCTCAGGTGAGACAGTCAGAACGCTCCTCTTCTGGAAGGTTCCATCCTGGTTGGGTAGCGTCTCTCTGAGCTCCACGTCCTCATGCAGATCCTCTCCATTCTTCTGCCAGGAGATCATCACTGCTTTGGGGAAGAAACCTGTAGCATGACACACCACTGCAGAAGAAGAGTCCTTCTGGAACAGAGACACCTCAGGAGAGACTGGAGAGAGAGAGAGACAGAGAGAGAGAGAGAGAGAGAGAGAGAGAGAGAGAGAGAGGTATATTAAGATGAGAAATGTTCACTTTAGTTTATTAAAATGATGCAATAATGAGCAGAACAATGAAGGTTTCTTTCACTGCAGTGACAGTGTTGTTTGTGCATTCTTTCCAGGGCTGGGATAACTACTGAAAAATTAGTAGTTAGCTTCTTTGTAGCTACTTTCCCAAAATTTGTAGCTGCTACAATTTAGCTACTTTTCCAGAAAAGGTAGTGGCTACTTTTTAGCTATTTTTTGAAAAGTAGTGGCTACTTTTGAAAAGTAGTGGCTACTTTTTAGCCAGTTTTTGAAAAGTAGTGGCTACTTTTTAGCTACTTTTAAAGCGAGACTGTCAGAACGTTTGTGAATCTCCACCTGACACACGAAACAAGCCCAACTGAAAGTGTGAACAAGACACTGCATTTAATGATGAGCCAGAAAGAAACACAACTGAAAAGCTGCAAATATACAAAAAAAATCACAAAAAAGTGGGTTTAAGTGTAAACAACAATCAAACTTCCACAACCAAAGACCTGATATCCAACAAAAATTTAGACTAAAGGCAAAGTTAATCATTCCAGGTTTTTCTTACCAAAAATCAACAAAAATAACCGAATACACTCCAAACAACTTTGTGTGAAGAACTGTCAACTGTTGAAATAAAACTGCTCCAATTTAAACATTTCAGCAAGATATACAGACACGACATTCAGAGTCTTAAAACTTCATTAACATTAAACTTCAGCAACACTTTAGCCTCAAATTCTCATCAGTGACCCTGACTCTGCGCAGTACTGTTAGTAATAGTCTATTATGGTTTTTTCCACTTTAGCTAAGCCAGGGCAACACGGCTCCACAGCAGAACTAGATTTTTAGGTAAAAAAACAATCCTCCTTTGCTGTAAAACAAAGCTCTGCTGATCGTTATAACACACAGTTCTAACACAGTTCTAAGACAGGAGTTAATGTTGAACTGCTAATTCACTCTTTAACCCTGAAGGTTGGTGCACAGACTGCTGGTCACCATAGCAACACAGTCTCGCTGAGCTAGTAGCTCACAAAAAGGCAAAGAGACTAAATACGAACACTGATAATTTGGACATGAATGGACTTTATAATCACTCCAGCTGGTTTCCTGATATGTTTGATCTGCAATGAGAAACTGTCAAACACTAAAACGCTGTGAAGCTGCCAGTTCCTCTTTTGCCAGCTTCTTTCCTGTTCCACCTTAAATGGCGCAGCAGTACAATCTGGCACCTCAGGCACCATTTAGGTTGCAACGGGACAATTAGAACAAGAAGCTGGTGAATGAGAAGCGACTTCAGCCTCGCAAAAAATGTAATGTTGAGAGACATTTTACAAGAAACCTTTTCAGAAAAGTTTCCTGAGATGCGAAAAAAGTGGCTACAGTTGAGCTAAAGGTTAAAGCAGAGCAAAGTAAGTCTGCGTTTGTGTTTATATTATATTTTTAGCCTGAAATAGCTCATTAGCACATACTGAGACATAATTACAGCCAAGATGGTAAATATAACATGGTAGTTGCTCCCAAGGTGGTTTCATTTTTGTTGAAAGGATAAAATGGCTCTTGTTAACATTTTGGTTGTGACCCCTGAGCTAATCCTGCTTGTAAGGGGTGATCAGCGCATGCCTGTTTTGTGGCACAGTCAGGATTGCAGTCAACACCAGCCCAGTTAACGGCTGCGTTCTGTGGTTCAGATTTTGCGTGTTTTGTCTGAAGTCTGTAGCGAAATTGTAGCGAAAATTATCGCTATAGCTACACAAAAATTGCAGGCATTACAGTTTTTAGCTACATTTCATAAAACTGTAGTGGCTACAGCTATTAGATACAAAAATCTGTAGCTAACTACAAAAAGTAGTGCGCTACTTAGCTCCTCCCCCATCCCTGATTCTTTATTTGAATATGCAAGAGAGTCTACGGTATTCACTATATCAGACTATTTCCTGTATTAATGTAACAGGTTAATTAATTAGTAACAGGTGTATCAAGGCTGACTTCCTTCCTCTGTGTAAATTCTAGGCAACATATGATCTGTTGTGGCCTTCTGATGTTTCAATATGGCTTTAATTTAATGTAGAAATGGAGTCGCTGTCAGTGTGCACACCTCCGTTGAAACAATGGTTTCAAATTTGTGGAAGCTGGGTGATGCAAGACGTTGTGTCCGGTGTGTGACGACCTTAAGTGTGCAGTGGATGGAAGTTTCTCCTCCATGTTCTGGTGAGTAATCAGTGAGTAAATGATCAGCAGGTTTTCAGTGATGAGGGTGAAACAGTGAGACTGAACAGTTACAGTAACAGATCAGATCACTGTACCTTTCCTCTCCAGACTGGATCTGCTGTAACCCACATACTTCTGTAACCATGCAGTGCATTCATTCTGCAGGTAGGCTTCAACATGAAGAGCTTCATCTTCACTCTCCCACCTCCTTTTGGTAATAACAGCTATAGCATTAGTGGCAGTCCAGGTTTCAGTGTTCAGATCAAAGCTGATGTAGTCTTTTCCATCATAACCGTACAGCCAGAATCCTCTAATAGTACCATCTTCATCCAGCTCACAGCCGTATATCTGCTGCAGTGTGTGAACTCCTGCAGACACACACGCACATATACACACACTCATCAACTACAAAATGCAAAAAATACAATCACAAAAACTCTCAGGCCCTCTCAGTACATATTACAGTGACGGCTGTATCAATACATAAATTTGATTTTATACATTTAAAACTTGAGTGAAGTCATTTTATATTATCCAACATGTGGATATTTATATAGCAATTTGTATAAAAAGCCATGTTGGACAACATTTTTACACTGGTTCCTTTCTGTACATGACATGTTTAGGAGAAACCAAACTTGGAGTGAAGTTAAATTGTTAGTTTATCATCTGTTGTTGATTGAATGAAGTTAGTATCATTTGTAACTGCTGTCAAGGCCAGTATCTTTGTTAGCTGCGTATTCAAGATACAACCCCATTTCCAAAACATTTGGGATACAAAATGTAAATAAAAAACAAAATGCAATGATGTGCAAATCATGTTTTCCCTATATTTCACTGAAAATAGTACAAAGACAACATATCAAATGTTGAAACTGAGAAATTATATTGTTTTTTGAAAAATATTTGCCCATTTTGAATTTGATGCCCACAACACGTTCCAAAAAAGTTGGAACGGGGGCAACAAAAGGCTGGTAAAGTTGTGTAACGCTAAAAAAAAATCTGGTTGTTGATTGACAACAGGTCAGTTACGTGACTGAGTCCAAAAGAGCATCTCACTGCATTAAAAACAGACATGATTCTGTAGTGGAAATCACTGTAGAAGCTCAGAAACACTTCTGAAAACCACTGTCTGTGAAAACAGTTCATCACTGCATCCACAAATGCAAGTTAAAACTCTAAAATGCAAAGAAGAAATCATATATAAACAGGATCTCAAAACTCCACCGCCTTCTCTGGGCAGGAGCTCATTTAGAATGGACTGAGGTGAAGTGGAAAAGTGTCCTGTGGTCCAACAAAATTAAAATTTGAAATTGTTTTTGGAAATCATGGACACTGCATCCTCCAGGCTAAAGACCAGTCAGCTTGTTATCAGTGCACAGTTGAAAAGCCAGTATTTATGATGGTATAGGGGGGCATTGCTGCACATGGCATGGGTGACGTGCTCATCTGTGAAGGCACCATTAATGCTGAATGATATATACATGTTTCATGCGGCCACTCAGACAACGTCTTTTTCAGAGAAAGCCTTGATTATTTCAGCAAGACAGAGTCAAACCACATTCTGCATGTAATATAACAGCATTGCTCCATAGTAAAAGAGTCCGGGCACTAAACTGGCCTGCCTGGAGTCCAGACCTGTCACCCTGAAAACATTTTGTGCATAATGAAATGAAAAATATGATAAAGGAGACCCGAAACAGTTGATCAGCTGAAATCCTGTATGAAACAAAAGCAGGAAAACATATCACTTTCAAAACTCCAGCAGTGTCTCTTCAGCTCCCAAACACTTACAGAGTGTTGTTAAAGAAGAGGTGATGAAACGCAGTGGTAAACAGGCCCCCGTCCCAACTATTTTTGGAACATGTTGTTGGCATCAAATTCAAAATGTGCATATAATTTTCAAAAAACAGTAAAATTTCTCAGTTTCAACATTTGATTTGTTGTCTTTGTAGTATTTTTCTTTAAAAACATGGTAAACATGATTTGCACATCATTGCATCTTATTTCATTTACATTCTGCACAGCGTCCCAACTTTTTTGGAAATGGTTTCACTTTCACAGACATGATTTAGTTTACTGTTGTAGTGAGTTTTAAGTTTGTAGCCTGTTGTGATTAGAAATTAGAGCTGTTTCATGTTGTGGAGCTGTTAAAACTAAACAGACGATGTTACTGAGCTGAATGTGATCTGTGGCACACATTAGTGTTAGTTATTTTATTGTTCACTTTTTTTAATTTACAGCCACAGCGTCTCTCACACTCACATATGCAGCCAAATACTGTCTGCTGCCTCACAGGCTACTGCATCTGTAATTAAAACTACAGAAAGTTCACTCTTCTGCTTATCTGTGCTCTGACCACATCCTTGGCTCTAACTTACCTTTAAAATTTTAACCAACCATCAAAACCAAAAACATCATTATCATTCTCCCTAATTTTATATATTTCCTTGTTTGTTTGTTTATACTATTGTTTTTAGAAAAAAAAGGTAAACTTTGACCAAAAATGTCTGTTGTACATCTGGTGTGTTTTGTCACTGTATTGTGACACTTGTGATATTTATCGTGTCATGGAGTTGAGGACAATTTCATTAATATTTAGTTCAGTTCAGTGCATGTCTCACATAAAAATGTTCTGTGTTATCAGCTACATTAGTATATTAGCTCTTTACTCTCATCACTGTTGCTCAATCTCATGATCCCTGTTGCATTACAGAGGAATAGCCAATCAAAAGGGTCAAAAGAGGTTATTTTGTAAGCGTTCCTAGCTGCAGGTAGCTCACAGCAAGCAACAAAAATAGACTAGAAGCTTTGAGTGTAATGAGTGCACTTCTCTTCAGTTGTAGTTTGCGTGACCCTTAATGATAACTGCACTTTTTTTCTTTTTGCTATAACAGCCTCAAAATTAGTACATCAATACTCAAAATTAGTACACCACACAATTCAGTAACACTCTGTGCTGTTCTACGCACTCTTTCAACTACATCACTTCAACACACTCTACACTTGTTCTACACACTCCTTCAATCATCAGTAGACAAACCTTCAGTCTGGTTGAAGAGCTTCATTAGAGTCGTCACGTCACGTCTGAACTTGTGCTGATGATCCTGACTGGTCTGTGTCTCTTCATTCCAGTAATCTTTCCCCTCATTCTTCTCAATCCACTCTGTCTTTGGGATCTTCTTTGTGATCTTACTGTCATAGTAAACAAACTGCTCTCCATCCACCAGACCCACTGAAATGAACTCTGGGAAATGTAGTCCTGGTGTGATTGTTATATAAAGGTACTGCAGAGAGTGTGAGTCTGTAAAGATAAAAAGAAGTATTGACGTCACTGCACAGTCAGTTTCATTGTTTACTGTAATTATATGTATACACATGTATATAGTGCAACAAAATGCATTCTGTCTGTTTTAAGGAAGATGTTGATGTACACAGTACCACAGTTACATAAAGAGGTTTCAGTGTGAAATTACAGTAAAAAGTGGTCGTCCAGAGTATAAAAAAGTTCTCCTGAATTTTTCCGCTACAGCAGTTTCTAGTAGCAAAACAGATACTGCAGCAGTTTACAGTGTGCACTGTCTAGACATTTTCAATAGTCAGTGTATTCTACAGAACCTCATTTCCTCCAGGTTGATGTAGAGGAGTTTTTATTTTCTCAGTTTCTGGCAGCAATATGTTACGTTATATATGTTATAAGTTTGGCTATTTCAAAATAAGGATTTATTTTCTCAAAATATTTACTATCTCAAAATAATTTGTTATTTTCACAAAACATTGACTTAGTGTCACAAAATAATCACATTTTCCCAAAATGTTTGAGTAGCATCCCAAACAAATGCTTATTCCTTAAAAATTTCACTTAGTAACCAAAATAATGACTTTTTTCAAATTTGGACTTTAACCTTTCAAGAAAGTTATCAAAAATTTGCAATAGTTTGTTGATGCTTTTCATTTATATAACAATATAATGAAAGTATATTATGAGGATTGAAAGAACTGAAGATGTCACCAAAGCTGGAAGTCAGCAAAGATGCCTGAAAGGCAGCACACTGTAAACCTCATGATTGCCTAAAATGTCAAAACTCAAATCTTTACACCATCAATAATC
The DNA here is from genome assembly GCF_904425465.1 of Colossoma macropomum. Classification (NCBI taxonomy): domain Eukaryota; kingdom Metazoa; phylum Chordata; class Actinopteri; order Characiformes; family Serrasalmidae; genus Colossoma; species Colossoma macropomum. Next base: position 63,817 of record NW_023495485.1, read on the forward strand.
CTATCTATCTATCAATTTGTCTGTCTGTATATCAATTTCTCTTTCTGTCTATCCATCCATCCATCCATCCATCTATCCATTTGTCTATCTATCTATCTATCTATCTATCTATCTATCTATCTATCTACCTATCTATCTATCTATCATTTGTCAATCTGTCTATCTATGCATCTATCTATCTATCTATCTATCTATCTATCTATCTATCTTGCTATCTATCTATCTTGCTATCTAGCTATCTGTCTATCCATTAGTCAATCTATCTATCCATTTGTCTATCTTTCTATCTATCATTTGTCAATCTGTCTATCTATCTATCTATCTATCTATCTATCTATCTTGCTATCTAGCTATCTAGCTATCTTGCTATCTAGCTATCTGTCTATCCATTAGTCAATCTATCTATCCATTTGTCTATCTTTCTATCTATCATTTGTCAATCTGTCTGTCTATCTATCTATCTATCTATCTATCTATCTATCTATCTATCTATCTTGCTATCTAGCTATCTTGCTATCTAGCTATCTGTCTATCCATTAGTCAATCTGTCTATCTATCCATTTGTCTGTCTGTCTATCTATCTATCTATCTATCTATCTATCTATCTAGCTATCTATCTATCGAACTAATGTAACGCTAAGCTACAACTAATAATTTGAATTGCATCACATCTTGAGCTTTGGAGCAAAAACATCGTCAATACAGCTCTGTTTATTCATGAATATTATTCAAATAGACAACATGAGCGGAGCCTATAGGGGAGATATGAGGCAGCGAATGTGTCACTTTCATTTACATAATCAGAGGTTAAAGGGAGACCATCTTATTTTAAAGCAATTCAACTCAATCCCATTTCAGTGTATATATAAGAAGGTTTGTGAGTAATATGTGCATAAGAAATATTAAATATTATTTAATTACACAGTAAACTACAGGATTAAGCATCGTCATCAAACTTCACTCGATAGTTTATCAACTGTACTGAGTGCATGACGGCACAAAGCAGCAGATTGAATCATTTTTAACTGAGATCGGACTCACCTGATGATGCCAGATGAATGTTGACCATTACAAACAGCCAACCGATGAATTTATTCATGTTTAACCAGTGTAGACGAACGCCTTTTTGTTTTTAGCGTGATATATTCATTTTTCTTTCAGGCAACACTAAAATGAGCAAGCGGAAGTGACTTTGGTTTAAACCAAAACAAAACCCAGTCCTTCCTGTGAGGCGACAGCGTTACCCACTGCGTCACCATGTGTTATCTTATTTACACTTAGAAATCCACAACACATGGAATTTGACTGAGGAGCACATTTTTGTCTATGTGCAAACGTTTAATTAAAGAGAAGATAAAGAACAACACACAGTATGAGTTTGTAATTCTACACAGTGCTGCTTATACAAATCTCATACTCACATCTGTCCTCACTGTATCACTGTTTCTATCTATCCATTTGTCTATCATCATCTGCTGGACAGATGGAGCTCAGACTTTCTATTTACTTTAACACTCACTTCTCCTAAACATTCACTTTACTGTACAGCTTAGTGTACAACACAGTTGTACACCACAGACATCTTTTGATCAGTGCTACAAAGTCTTGAAGTCTTATTTGTAATATGAAGTCTTTTTCTAATATTCTGAACACTTCAGAACACTTTTATGATCACAATTCTAAATATGAAATATTAATATCATTGTAGAATTACTCAATAAACTGCATAAGTAAGCATCGTCATCAAATATCACACAGTGTAATTTCACATACAGCTTCTTCAGAATCTGCACAAGATAGCAGCTCAGATCATTTCTAACTGAGATCAGACTCACCTGATGATGTCAGATGAACATTAGCCACCAGAAATAGCCAACACCAGAAACAGCCCCCAGAAGTATTTATCCATGTTTAGTGCGGACCTACACCTTGTTCTTTAATCATGATATATTTATTGTTTAGTCAGGCAGTTCTTTTTTGCATACCGAGAACTCTGTAGCAATTGAGGAAGTGACTAAGGCAGATTATTCTCTCTTCCGCTTTTGAGACATTAATACACGGGGCTGCTGGAGTCTAACCCAGCACTCATTGGGCAGGAAACGATTATAATCTCCAGTTGGCCTGGACACAGTCCAACAGAACACACAGGACATGCAAACTTCACATACCAGACCCTGGTTAGTCACCCGGGAATTGAACCTTCCTGCTGTGAGGCAACAGCGCTACCCACTGCACCACCATACTGAGTTTAGACACCCTTGACTTTGTTGATTTTCTAGGTTAAAAGAAGTTCAAAGAGCACGAATGTAATTATGCAATTTTTCTGCTACTTTTAGTGCACAATGTCTATTTATTTCTTTAACAAGTTGTAAAAAAAAAGAACCAAAATATTAAATGTGCCAAAACATTTGGACAGTCTATGGTTTATGTTTTTTTCTCTCATTATGTTAAATTCACTAAATGAACAGTAACTGTGTATGAAAATGTGCAAAGGTTTTGTTTGTTTGTTTGTTTTTTGTCTGTGGATGAAGTGTTAATTTATTTATAGTTAGAAAACACATTGAATTTGACAGGGGGTGCTATTTCCTGCAGAGTTAAAAGATAAGTCATTTTCCTTAACATGGAAACCCTGCAGGTCTCCACCCCTATGTTTTTTTGAACAGGCCTCCATCTTTAGAGAAACTCCTCCAACTACATTTAGCATTACGTTTAGCATCACGTGTCACTAAGATCAAGTGAACTGAGAGTAGATCAGTGCAGCTGGTTTCCCCTAAACCCCATCTTTCATGTAGTTCAAGTGCTGCTGCAACCTGCAATCTGGAAAATGTATAAATACATTTACAAATATACAAATATAGATACATACACAAACATATGTGAACAGATATGTGAACCTGAACTGCCACTATATATAAATACCACATCACTTATAACTATACAGTATGTGGGTGTATACATATGTATGTATGTATATATATATATATATTGGCAGGTGTAGTGTTGCACATCTTGGTCTGAACATTTTCCAACCGCAAAACTGACCTTCAGCTTTTCTCACCTGTGTGCTGCATCAAAACCACACTGTAGCCTGAACACCTCTCATGTTCCCCTAGCAGAGACGAACATCAAGCAGCAGCTCAACATCAAAGCTTTCCTAAGAAAAAACTTATGAAGGGTCATAAGACAAATGTTAAGAAGAAAGTTACTAAGACTAACACTAAGAAGAAAGTTACTAACTGCAGCTTTCAGAATAAACTTTTCCACTCTTCTCCACAGAAAGTCTTTTGTTGTGTTCTTGGTCTTATTTGTTATGTAGTCTATTGATACCATGTTCCCTTTTACAGTGTACAAATGATGCAAGATACCCTTTGAATTTGAATGCAGTCTCAACACTGAACTGAAAGAGTTTACACACTTTTTCACCTGCTGAAAATCCTATTTCACTTTGTTCTGTTTTAGGTTATTCAAGTATAAAGTGACTGTGCCTGAACATTTCAAGAGGTTGTGTTTACTTGTTTTGCTGTCATAAATCAACAAAAATATGCAATTTTACAAGGGGTACCCAAACTTTTGTATGTGTCTAAGCACATGTTGAGTTAACCTTCAGTTTTTTTTTCTTGAATCAAAACTATACATAGCCTGTTTTTATCTGAAACTGTTTTCTATTTGTTTCCACAGTCAGTGGAACTTTCCATACTGTTTAAATAGGATTAACATATTTGAAAACTGTCATCACGTAATTCACCAACACCGACTGTATTTTTCTCATTTTAAAGCCTCCAAAAAATACCTTAACAAAAACGTCTACATTCTGACAGAGCAGTCTGTACTTTTTTCTAGAGATTCATGTTTTTCTTTTTCTTTTAAAGGACTTTACCTTGAATCTGCATGCAGTCAGTTATTTCCAACGCCACAGTGTCCAGTAGAGTGACCATTCCTGACTGCTTGCACATCACGGTCAATAGAGGTTTAATATGTGTAGCAAATACTGACACACTCATCAGGGTTTACAGCATTTGTGTGTGTGTGTGTGTGTGTGTGTGTGAGTGTGTGTGTGTGTGTGTGTGTATATCCCCATTTCCAGTGGTATGATATGCAAATCATGTAAACCATATTTCTAAAAGGAAATACTACAAATGCAGCATATCAAATGTTAAAAAATATATGTCTATACTGAATTTGATGCCAACAACACGTTCCAAAAGTGTTGGGACGGGGGCCTGTTTACCACTGTGTTTCATCACCTCTTCTTTTAACAACACTCTGTAAGGGTTTGGGAACTGAGGAGACACTGCTGTAGTTTTGAAAGTAAAATGTTTTCCATTCTTGTTTGATACAGGATTTCAGCTGATCAACAGTTCGGGGTCTACTTTGTTGTATTTTTCATTTCATAATGCGCAAAGTGTTATCAGTGGTGACAGATCTGGACTGTAGGCAGGTCAGTTTAGCACCCGGACTCTTTTAATACAGAGCCATGCTGTTGTAATACATGCAGAATGTGGTTTTACATTGTCTTTCTGAAATAATCAAGGTCTTCCCTGAAAAAGACGTCGCCTAGATGGCAAGATATGTTGCCCAAACATGTATTGTTCAGCATTAATGGCGCCTTCATAGATGTGCAAGTCACTCACACCATGTACACTAATTCTCCTCTATACCATCATGAATACTGGCTTTTGAACTGTGCACTGATAACAAGCTGACTGGTCTTAAGCCCGGAGGACACAGTGTCCATGATTTCCAAAAAGAATTTCAAATGTTGATTCATCAGAACACAGGACACTTTTCCACTTCCCCTCAGTCCATTTTAAATGAGCTCAGGCCCAGAGAAGGTGGCAGTGTTTCTGGATCCTGTTTATATTTGGTTTCTTCTTTGCATTTTAGAGTTTTAACTTGTATTTGTGCAGTGATGAACTGTTTTCACAGACAGTGGTTTTCAGAAGTGTTTCTGAGCTCATGCAGTGATTTCCACTACAGAATCATGTCTGTTTTTTATGCAGTGCCGTCTGAGGGCCCAAAGATCACAGCAAGCAAATACTGGTTTTTGGTCTTGTCGCTTACATACAGAGATTTCTCCAGATTCTCTGACTCTTTTAATGATATTTTGTACCGTAGACAATGAAAAGCAAGTTCTTTGCTATTTTTAGAAAAGTTCTTGAATTGTTGCACTATTTGATCAGTCTTTCACAGAGTGGTGAACCCCTCCTCATCTTTACTTCTGAAAGACTCCGCCTCTCTGAGATGCTTTTTTATACCCAATCAATACGGACCTGTTGCCAATTAACCACCAGGTGTTTTTTAGCAGTACACAACTTTACCAGCCCTTTGTCGTCAACTGAGTTTCTCAGTCTCAGGGTTTAAATAATTTGCACATCATTGCATTTTGTTCTTATGTATATTTTGCACAGCGTCCCAACTTTTTGGAAATGAGGTTGTGTATATTAAGTTTCTCTAGAACGGAGCGTTTCACACCAAACCACTCTGAACGACTCTGTTTACATCTTAACCACTTCATTATGGAGAAATTTCGAAAAATCTGTGGAGTTCTCCTTTAAAGCCTTTCTTCAATGTACAGCCGTGTGTTTTCACTTTAGATGATGATGTCATACAGTACAGGCTCGATGTTGTATCACGTCTTAGATTAAAACAGCAGCAGATCACTTGACAGATGATTCACAGACAGCGTGAAGAGGAATTTGATAGATATTTGGACCTAATAGTCAAAGTTACAAACACCTGCTTACACATCCAACATGATCTCTGAGAAAGACGTGTTTCTTTTTTTATTATTTTAAATGCAGATGTGCAAATATGATAAGAAAGAATCAATCAAAAGACACCAACAATGAAATAAAACCAAAATAGAAAAACAAAAACAGACATATCAAAAAACATAATCAACAATATCATAAGATCTATTTAATTTCAGTGTTTTAACAGCTTTCTTACTGTTAGGGATCCAGTCAATGTTTTCAGTTCAAATACTGTCTGTCATCATTCACAAATAAGGTCTTTAGATTTGAATATTTACATTTATGAATATGGAATTTAGTTATCAATAACATAAGATTGCATTGTATAGATTGTATAGTATTTATCTGCCTTGTTATGGGAGATCTTTGTAAAATCAAACAAATCAAAACAAAGAGAAAAGTTACTGTCAACTTTCTGTATAATAAAAGAACAGATATCTTCCTATATGGAAAAAATATGGACATATATTTTTATATATTTGAAATATATGTCAAATACACTGCAGTACTGAAATACTGAAATACATTCTGAACACGAACATGTATTTCAGAATATTTAGCCATATTAACCAAATATATTTTAACATACGTTTATGGGGAAATATTACACATAGAAATGCAGCAGATGAGCGTAAATGTGTGAAAATCCACTGAAAATGTATGAGAACCAAAATCCTGTCTGATGCTCTTCACTGTCTGATCCCTTTAGAAATAAATCTGTGTTCCAGTCTCTTCATTTTAAATCTGATCAGATGATCCTTTAACAGGACAGAAGCGAGTGATGTAGGTATTGATACTCTGTGAAATGCAGTTATGATCTGGTATCTTGTTTATGTGAAATACATTGTGTGTGAGAGTCTCACTGCAGATGTACATGGTTACTGTAAAGTACAGTGCAGATCACAGAAGTCAGTACGTTTAGTTACATCTGTAACCTTCATTACACACAACTGAACACATATAATAATAAATATAACTGAGAGCTTTTTAAAAATAGACTTAACAAACACTTTTTTGGCCATTTTGAATGTATCTTGAATATATCTTTTCTCCATATGGGTGGGACTCCCCCAGTCACATGATACCAAAGAGGACAAAGGCAAACACAAGCTTCCTCTGAGTCACGTGAAACGTCATTGGGCAGCTAAACGCGCTCGGAGGGGAACACGAACCTCCAGTTCTGTTACGCCAGCTAACAGACGTCTGTGCTGGTCAGTATTCAGAGGAGTACAGAGGACTGAAAATCCCTACTCAAGTACAAGTACTGTTACTGTAGTGCGGATGTGGTTCCTGCATTCCAGCTTCAACTCCACATACGCACAGTCCATCTCTACCTCCCTCTGCAAGCGCCTGTTCCTCAAGAGTTGAATCTGGAACGCAGGAACCACATACGCACAGTCCATCTCTACCTCCCTCTGCAAGCACCTGTTCCTCAAGAGTTGAATCTGGAACGCAGGAAATTCTTCTGCTACAATTCTGATGTCAAGCTTGTATAGAATAGCAGAACCCTTTTTGGTGCTATACAGGTACAACATGTTCTCCATTAATCTGAAGAACCTTTTCAACATCCAAAGAACCATTTAAGGATGAAGTCGTTCTTCAGATAAATGGAGAACATGTTAGGTTCTTTTAAGAAAAATGTAAGTGGTTCTACGTAGCACCAGAAAGGGTTCTGCAATTGTATATACAACTTTGACATCGTAACAGTAGCAGAATGCTTTTTGATGCTGTATAGAACCATATTCAACACATTCTCCATCAACCTGAAGAACCATTTTACCATCTAAAGAACCCTTTAATAACGGTTCTATATAAGATTCATAGTTCTAAATAGAACCATTTCCTCTATAAACTGTTCTTTCAGTTTGTTCCCACACTGATAAAAAGCCACCACAGTATTGTACTGAAGTACATGTACTTAAAGGTATCTAGTTCCTTCACTCCTCTGATCATGTGATCGGTCAGCGTTTTCCTGATAGACGATCTGGAGTTTGATTTTGTTGTTAAATATTCTACATAATTCATTTCTTCATGTTTTCCAGCCTCTCTTTACTCCTTACAGTCAAACAGGCTGCTTTTGTTACAGTGCCTTTAATACTGATATATATGTAAATAAGCTCTGTTGTGATTGGCTGTCCTGTATTGTGCATCGTTCAAAAACCAACTCAATTCAGTTTTGAATGGGCGGGGCTAAACTGCTGTAGGCTGAATAGGTGGATACATACATGAATGGGCTGCAGCTTGTTGTCCATGTTTGGACTGTATGGACTGCTGGACGTCTGAAACTGCAGCAGTGTTTCTAAACAACATCAAACTCATTTATTTTTCAAAAGTGAGGAAAAAGCTTTTCTGTGATCTGGAGCCTTTAAATAAACCACACCTCTAATAAAGCCTGTATTCTCTCAGCAGGGTGTTCAATAACACATCTGAACAACGGATCATAGGAACAATAAAGAACAAAGAGGCTGAAGATATTTTAATATTTTATTATTTTGTTTTTGTTCATGTTTGTGTGTGTGTGTGTTTGTGTTTGTGTGTGTGTGTGTTTGTGTGTGTTTGTCATTTTTTGTCTTTTGTGTGTTTGTGCATGTCAATTTGTGTAAGTGATTTCATTTTATATGTGTGTGTGTTTGTGTGGTTGTGTGTATAATTTGTGTGTGTGTGTGTTTCTCTGTGTGATTTCTTTGTTTTAAATGTGGGTTATTCTGTGTGTATGAGGATCACTTCTTTTTCTGTGTGTGTCATTTTGTGTGTGTGTGTGTGTGTGTGATGTCTATGGGTGGCCGTTTAAGGTGAAATACACTGAAACATTCACACGCCACTGAAACACTCGCACACACCACTGACACACTCGCACACACCACTGAAACACTCGCACACACCACTGAAACACTCGCACACACCACTGAAACACTCGCACACACCACTGACACACTCAGACACACCACTGAAACACTCACACACACCACTGACACACTCACACACACCACTGACACACTCAGACACACCACTGACACACTCACACACACCACTGACACACTCACACACACCACTGAAACATTCACACACACCACTGAAACACTCGCACACACCACTGAAACACTCGCACACACCACTGACACACTCACACACACCACTGAAACACTCACACACACCACTGACACACTCACACACACCACTGAAACACTCGCACACACCACTGAAACACTCGCACACACCACTGAAACATTCACACACACCACTGACACACTCACACACCACTGAAACACTCACACACACCACTGACACACTCACACACACCACTGAAACACTCACACACACCACTGACACACTCACACACACCACTGAAACACTCACACACACCACTGAAACACACACACACACTACTGAAACACTCACACACACCACTGACACACTCACACACACCACTGACACACTCACACACCACTGAAACACTCACACACACCACTGACACACTCACACACACCACTGACACACTCACACACCACTGAAACACTCACACACACCACTGAAACACTCACACACACCACTGACACACTCACACACCACTGAAACACTCACACACACCACTGACACACTCACACACACCACTGACACACTCACACACCACTGAAACACTCACACACACCACTGACACACTCGCACACACCACTGACACACTCACACACACCACTGACACACTCACACACACCACTGAAACACTCACACACCACTGAAACACTCACACACACCACTGACACACTCACACACACCACTGAAACACTCACACACCACTGAAACACTCACACACCACTGACACACTCACACACCACTGAAACACTCGCACACACCACTGACACACTCACACACACCACTGACACACTCACACACCACTGAAACACTCACACACACCACTGAAACACTCACACACACCACTGAAACACTCTCACTCACCGCTGAAACACTCGCACTCGCCACTGAAACACTCACACACGCCACTGAAACACTCACACTCACCGCTGAAACACTCGCACACGCCGCTGAAACACTCGCACACGCCGCTGAAACACTCGCACACACCACTGAAACACTCGTACATGCCGCTGAAACACTCACACACACCACTAAAACACTCATACATGCCGCTGAAACACTCGCACACGCCACTGAAACACTCGCACACACCGCTGAAGCACTCGCACACACCGCTGAAACATTCGTGCACACTGCTGAAACACTCTCATGCGTCGTTGAAACACTCGCACACACCACTGAAACACTCGCACATGCCGCTGAAACACTCACACACACCCCTGAAACACTCACACACATTTTGCTGAAACACTTGCACACACCACTGTAACACTTGCACACACCACTGAAACACTCGCACACACCATGGAAACACTTGCCAATGCCTCTGAAACACTCGCACATGCCACTGAAACACTCGCACCCCCCACTGAAACACTTGCACACACAGCTGAAACACTTGCATCCATCACTGTGCAAGTGTTTCAGCGGCACGCCCGAGTGTTTTCAGTGGTGTGTGTGAGTGTGTCAGTGGTGTGTGTGAGTGTTGCAGTGGTGTGTGTGAGTGTGTCAGTGGTGTGTGTGAGTGTCTCAGTGGTGTGTGTGAGTGTGTCAGTGGTGTGTGTGAGTGTCTCAGTGGTGTGTGAGTGTTTCAGCAAAATGTGTGTGAGTGTTTCAGGGGTGTGTGTGAGTGTTTCAGTAGTGTGTGTGAGTGTCTCAGTGGTGTGTGTGAGTGTGTCAGTGGTGTGTGTGAGTGTGTCAGTGGTGTGTGTGAGTGTTGCAGTGGTGTGTGTGAGTGTTTCAGTGGTGTGTGTGAGTGTTTCAGTAGTGTGTGTGAGTGTCTCAGTGGTGTGTGTGAGTGTGTCAGTGGTGTGTGTGAGTGTTGCAGTGGTGTGTGTGAGTGTTTCAGTGGTGTGTGTGAGTGTTTCAGTAGTGTGTGTGAGTGTCTCAGTGGTGTGTGTGAGTGTTTCAGTGGTGTGTGTGAGTGTTTCAGTGGTGTGTGTGAGTGTTTCGGTAGTGTGTGTGAGTGTCTCAGTGGTGTGTGTGAGTGTGTCAGTGCTGTGTGTGAGTGTGTCAGTTGTGTGTGCGAGTGTTTCAGCGGCATGTGCGAGTGTTTCAGTGGTGTGTGCGAGTGTGTCAGTAGTGTGTGTGAGTGTGTCAGTAGTGTGTGTGAGTGTTTCAGTGGTGTGTGTGAGTGTTTCAGTAGTGTGTGTGAGTGTCTCAGTGGTGTGTGTGAGTGTTTCAGTGGTGTGTGTGAGTGTTTCAGTGGTGTGTGTGAGTGTTTCGGTAGTGTGTGTGAGTGTCTCAGTGGTGTGTGTGAGTGTGTCAGTGCTGTGTGTGAGTGTGTCAGTTGTGTGTGCGAGTGTGTCAGTTGTGTGTGCGAGTGTTTCAGCGGCATGTGCGAGTGTTTCAGTGGTGTGTGCGAGTGTGTCAGTAGTGTGTGTGAGTGTGTCAGTGCTGTATGTGAGTGTGTCAGTGGTGTGTGTGAGTGTCTCAGTGGTGTGTGAGTGTGTCAGTGGTGTGTGTGAGTGTGTCAGTGTTGTGTGTGAGTGTGTCAGTGGTGTGTGAGTGTGTCAGTGGTGTGTGTGAGTGTGTCAGTGGTGTGTGTGAGTGTTTCAGTGGTGTGTGTGTGTGTGTGTGTCAGTGGTGTGTGTGAGAGTGTGTGTGAGTGTGTCAGTGGTGTGTGTGAGTGTGTCAGTGGTGTGTGTGAGTGTCTCAGTGGTGTGTGTGAGTGTTTCAGTGGTGTGTGTGTGTGTGTGTGTCAGTGGTGTGTGTGAGAGTGTGTGTGAGTGTTGCAGTGGTGTGTGTGAGTGTGTCAGTGGTGTGAGTGTGTCAGTAGTGTGTGTGAGTGTTTCAGTGGTGTGTGTGAGTGTTTCAGTGGTGTGTGTGTGTGTGTGAGTGTTGCAGTGGTGTGTGAGTGTGTCAGTGGTGTGTGTGAGTGTGTCAGTGGTGTGTGCGAGTGTGTCAGTGGTGTGTGTGAGTGTGTCAGTAGTGTGTGTGAGTGTTTCAGTGCTGTGTGTGAGTGTGTCAGTGGTGTGAGTGTGTCAGTAGTGTGAGTGTGTCAGTAGTGTGTGTGAGTGTGTCAGTGGTGTGTGTGAGTGTGTCAGTGGTGTGTGTGAGTGTCTCAGTGGTGTGTGTGAGTGTTTCAGTGGTGTGTGTGTGTCAGTGGTGTGTGTGAGAGTGTGTGTGAGTGTTGCAGTGGTGTGTGTGAGTGTGCCAGTGGTGTGTGTGAGTGTTGCAGTGGTGTGTGTGAGTGTGTCAGTGGTGTGTGCGAGTGTGTCAGTGGTGTGTGTGAGTGTGTCAGTAGTGTGTGTGAGTGTTTCAGTGCTGTGTGTGAGTGTGTCAGTGGTGTGTGTGAGTGTCTCAGTGGTGTGTGAGTGTGTCAGTGGTGTGTGTGAGTGTGTCAGTGGTGTGTGTGTGTCAGTAGTGTGAGTGTGTCAGTGGTGTGTGTGAGTGTGTCAGTGGTGTGTGTGAGTGTGTCAGTGGTGTGTGAGTGTGTCAGTGGTGTGTGTGAGTCTGTCAGTGGTGTGTGTGAGTGTGTCAGTGGTGTGTGAGTGTGTCAGTGGTGTGTGTGAGTGTTTCAGGGGTGTGTGAGTGTGTCAGTGGTGTGTGAGTGTGTCAGTGGTGTTTGTGAGTGTGTCAGGGGTGTGTGTGAGTGTTTCAGGGGTGTGTGAGTGTGTCAGTGGTGTGTGAGTGTGTCAGTGGTGTGTGAGTGTCTCAGTGGTGTGTGTGTGTGTCTCAGTGGTGTGTGTGAGTGTGTCAGTGGTGTGTGTGAGTGTGCCCATGGTGTGTGAGTGTGTCAGTGGTGTGTGAGTGTGTCAGTGGTGTGTGTGAGTGTCTCAGTGGTGTGTGAGTGTGTCAGTGGTGTGTGAGTGTGTCAGTGGTGTGTGAGTGTTTCAGTGGTGTCTGAGTGTGTCAGTGGTGTGTGAGTGTGTCAGTGGTGTGTGTGAGTGTGTCAGTGGTGTGTGAGTGTGTCAGTGGTGTGTGAGTGTGTCAGTGGTGTGTGAGTGTGTCAGTGGTGTGTGTGAGTGTGTCAGTGGTGTGTGAGTGTGTCAGTGGTGTGTGTGAGTGTGTCAGTGGTGTGTGTGAGCGTGTCAGTGGTGTGTGTGAGTGTGTCAGTGGTGTGTGAGTGTGTCAGTGGTGTGTGTGACTGTGTCAGTGGTGTGTGAGTTCAAGTGAATCAGTGTATTTCAGTGTAAACAGCCCCCACAGATTTCTTCTTCCACTTTTTTGTGTTCCTCCATTTTTTCTTCTCTCTGTG
>NW_023495486.1:0-12500 GCF_904425465.1 Colossoma macropomum
ACACAGATTTGTTACATTACAGCACCAGCACACTGGACTCCACATGATAGATACTGGATCATTACTGTATATAATACCTGCCATGAGAAGAGGTTTGGAAATGGTTAAACAAAACATCAACACTGATCTACGATTCTGACACCCCTCCATTCAGCGCCTCTTCTGTCACTAAATTACTGCTGTGAAGCTAAAAAGTTACCAGCACAAACATTAGCAAACAGGACCAAACAATCCTGACCTACAGCTTCAGTGAAACAGCAGAAGTAAGGTGATGTAACCCACCTGTCCAGCAGGAGCACCCTCCCCATCCCCCTTCATGCCTTTCAGCGCTTCATGACGCTGAAGTCAGATTCTTTTTCACCAGTTTCTTGTTTGAAGTTTCCTGTTCCACCTTAAATGGTGCAGCAGTTACATTTAGGTGCCTCAGACGCCAGAATGGAACTGCTGCGTGATTTAAGGTGGAACGAGAAAATGCAAGTAGGAAACCAACTTCAGCTTCATGAACTTGCGGTGGTCTTTCCACCATTGAAACACCTCACTGTTAACTCTAGGAGGTCTCTTTGCTGAAACACCCTTGTCTGATCTAAGAACTTCTTTCTCAGACTGTGTTCTTCAGATTTTCTCCTCTTTGGCTGTTGATACTGCATAGAGTTCAGCACGTAGCCCCTCCCCTTCCTCCTATTCTGTGCAGGAGCACAGACACCCTTTGTGGCTGAATGGCTGGAGCAGTGTTGTGTAACTCGTCCTGAACCACTTTGTTCATTTCACATTTACAGAGCCAGGGCTGTTGACCAACACTATTTTTTCCAGTGCGCACACAGAATGGAGAGCTAGTGGACCATGAGGAGGTCCATGGTTTTGGACTGAAATTGTATACTGTGCCTTTAATGTATTGATATTATTTGTTAAAATATTATGGGAATGTTATTAAAATATTATTATGTCCAGATAATTAGTCTCAGAAGTTGGTTGCATTTTCTGCTTATCATAAATCAAGTAATTTCAAACACATTCAGTGATGTTGAGGTCTGGACTCCGGGGTGGTCAGTCCATTGTTCTGAGAACACCAGCAGATTCTTTGATTGATTTGCATTTTTTACTGTTTCTTCGTCTCAGTAACAGCTTCTGGACAGCTACACATCCTTTCAGACCCAAAGCGCTGAGTCGTCTTCTCACAGTGGAAGGATGAACAGAAAAACCTGTGGATGTTTTCAGATCTGATCAGCTTGATTTTCTCCTGAAAAATGCACTTCATGGCTGTTTTGAGTGGTTATCATCTAAATGAAGAGGGTCTCTGGCTTTATGCACAGTACTGTACATGTACAATCCATTCAGGTCTTCTCACTGCTGAAATAGGTGATTAGTGGGATTCAGAGGCTCCTAAATATATGATTAAAAAACCTCAGATTAACTCCACTTGAGGAGCTTCACAGTGATAGACGTGTTCAAAGGTGGGTCAGTGGGAGATCTAAGGACACTGAAATACTCTCTGCACTGACAGAGAACAGACTGTCAGGATGATGGAGATGGAGAGAGAAATGACTGTAGTTCTTTAGGAGGTCCCTAAACCCAAAGTGAGGAGCTGCTGAGTCTCACAGAGAGACGCAGGAGGAGATCCAGAACTCTATTAGACTCATATTAGCAACACTACTTTTACTCTGAAAGGCACTGCAGCTTGTTACAGGTAAATGTGTAATCAGAGTGACAGATACAGTGCATCACTCTCTCATTCTCAAATATGAGCAGTGATTAAAAAACCTGCTAAAATGTTCTGAGAATATTATTACATTATTAGAACGTGTAGGTAACGTTAGGCAAAGTTGTGGGAACGTTCCCTGCTAACTAGGCGATATGGACCTCAACACACCAGAAGAACTTAGGAGCTGCTGTGGTGGGCCGCCTTACTCTGAACCACAAACCCCATGTGCTCAGACTAGACCTGTACTGAGGTCATTACAGGTTTAACAGTAAACAAAATAAAGCAGCTGTGCTGTGGATTTCTTACAAGACTGTTTATCCAAACCAGTGTGAATGAACTGAATGAACTGATGTGAACAGCAGCACCGTGTTCTGTTAAACACCTGTCTGAATGATTATAATGCTGTTTATTTTAAAAAGCAGTGAATGCACTTCATTTTTTAATATTTAATATTTCTATGGAAAATATCTGCTGCACAGTTTACAGATAATTCAGTATCTGTATTCTGTTACGCCTCTTCTTCACCTCTTGTTAGTTCTAAGGAGGAAATGCAGCTGTGCTGCCACCTTGTGGACAGAGAAAACAACAGCAGCAGTGAATGTTTAATGGAAAGTTATTTTCAGGACAATTCCAGGAGAATAAGAAACTTTGAATCTACAATATATCAACCAGAGTTAAATCAGCTGAAAATGTCTGTTTACAGACACTCAGAGCTCGTGTTTTTACTGACCGCATATGAAGAGCCGGTGGACGCTGCAGAGCTTGGGTGCCTACAAATCTTATATTAGTTCTGTTTCTAATCCCATCATTTTTCGAATGTTTCAGGGAAACATCAAGAGCATATAAACCAGATCTAATCATGTCATTTTCTCTTCCACTCTTACAAGAATACAAAACAGAGAAATGTTTTGTTTTATTTTGTGTTTGACAGCTAATCTGATGATGTCCTGTTTTACTCTGACACTGCATATTCACTGACATACATCACACAAAACAGGTTTGTTTGTTTGTTTGTTTGTTTGTTTGTTGGTTTGTTTGAGGCTATAATGTAGCGGTAATCCAGTCTGTGTGGAGGTAGTTGAAGTTGATTGCAGCTTTTGGTTATACAGCGTTCAGTTTACTGCTTATGATTATATTTATTATAGTTATGAACTATTTGAGTGAAACACTGTAACAAATAAAGCTGCCAAAAAGTGAGGAGCCTTAGAAAATCCAAAATTTCTGAAAATTTCTTCTTGTAAACTTTGTGTTTAAACTGTGTCTCTGAAATGGTTTAAATATGTATTTTATTCTGTATCAGTCTACAATCAAATGACCAACAGTCTCTGTCTCTGACCATTCCAGCGTTGGACACACTGTAGATTTTATGAAACAGCTCCATTTCACAGTGTTCCTCACTGAGAGTCTCTCAGAGTCGCCAGTCACAGTATAGATTTTTATTTCCCTCATATTAATTTACACAACAAGTTTAACACAGTTTCATTTTCATCTTCTCTACAGTCTCCGAACAGAATAACTCCATGATAATTATGATCAATTATCCTCCAATATATTAAAATCAGTGTCTACATTAAACACATTAGCTGAGTGTGAATGAACACTTGGGGCTCTGAGCTCAGTCGGTAAAGGGGATGAAATCCTACACAATATGTGTGATATTTAACTCCTCTCTGTCAGAGTGTAGTGATGATATGAGTGACTGAAGAAAAGCAGCACCGGATATGGAGTTTCATTATTAATGTGCTAATCAGAGAAAACACAGAGCAGAAAGGGTTAACTGCTCATTATAATATTCTGCAGCTTCATTTATATTCAAGTAGTTATGTGAATCTTGAAAAGAAACAAATACATAATTCATACAGCATAACTAAGTGATTTGTTTGTGGGGGAGGTGCTAATAAATATATCAGCTAATAGAACTTCCAGTCACTTGTTTTCCTCTATTTCTGATTATTCCTGTGTGCACACTGTTGAGTGGGTTCTTGTGCATTAATAGAGTACTAAATTTGTAAGGGGGGTCATAGCTGAGCTGTGATACCACAGGGAGAGGTCATCATTCCATTACAGTGGTGGTTACTTAAAGGTGTAAATCAGTAGCTTACTAACCGCTCACACTTACAACTAGTAGTCAACGCGAAGAGCTCAGCTCAGCTCACTCCTAAAGCAAGGTAATGGCCTGAGGGGGCGCTACAGTGGTAACAGTAATACTGATTGTTTCGTGGCGGTTTTTGTTTTGTGTGTGTTTTCTCTGTAGTGTCTGTTGTGTGTAGCTCCGCCTCCCGTCCCTTGGTTTCAACTAGGTCCTGTAGAGGAGCATAACAGGCGCGTTCAGCGGAGTAGTGTCTTATTCGTTCTGGAAGCTTCGGGTCGAAGAGGAAGCAGCGGCCATGTCTGGAAGAGGGAAGGGAGGTAAAGGTCTGGGTAAAGGAGGCGCTAAGCGTCACCGCAAAGTGCTCCGCGACAACATCCAGGGTATCACCAAGCCGGCTATCCGCCGTCTGGCTCGCCGTGGCGGCGTCAAGCGTATTTCGGGTCTGATCTACGAGGAGACTCGCGGCGTGCTCAAGGTGTTCCTTGAGAACGTGATCAGGGACGCCGTCACCTACACCGAGCACGCCAAGAGGAAGACCGTTACCGCCATGGATGTGGTTTACGCTCTGAAGCGTCAGGGCCGAACCCTGTACGGCTTCGGAGGTTAGACGCTCGACTCAAACAACGACAAACCCAACGGCTCTTTTAAGAGCCCCCCACACTCCCACCAGAAGAGCTGCTCTTTATGACTCATTTAATGTTGATGGAAACACCCGCTTGTCTGTTTTTAGTCTATGAAGAACGTGATGGAGACCTTAATCTACTACCAGAACAGCCATAGAGAGTGATGGAGAGTATTTTATATTTAGGTTGTGCTGCTCTGAGTTACTCTAACCGCGTTTTCTGAAATCGTTTAGTCAGTAAAGTCGTTATTGTTCAAGTAACGCAAGTTCGCCTTTTGCAGCAGAAACTGTCAAACACCAGCGCTGTTCTCCAGCAGAACCAGATAAACCCGTTCAAGAGCCCTTAGAAGAAGCTTCTATGCGTTACATGGATCTGTTTAACTCTGAAACACGGAATGAGTATTGGAGAAATAGTTTTTAAATAAAGTTGTTTTCTAAGTAAGAGGTGTTTTTTTTTTTTAAATCAAGACCATCCAACAGCAGTTTGAGAACTAAAATACACAATAAAAACATGATTTATGAAAACTTGTTAAAATGGAAATGTCTGCTTTGGCAGAACTCAAAACCTCTCAAAAGTGTTTTGACACTGTTTTATGAAATAGAACAATAAAAAAAAAAACGTGCTTATATTTGGACAAATGTGCTGTAGAGGACACACAGTACCAAAGAATGCGCGGGAAGGCGAACAAAGGAAAGTCCTTAGCGGGGAGGAGGAGAGATGTCCGCCAAGCGAGCCGTTGATTGTTGTCCAATGGCCGTTTGACAGCACTGTGAAGGCGGAGCTTTGTCTGTTTTGAATATGGGAGTGTAAATAAGCCGGTGCTGGGCGCTCCTTCTCATTCTTCAGTTCTACTTGACGCAGAGGAAAACCATGCCTGAACCCGCGAAGTCCGCGCCGAAGAAGGGCTCTAAGAAAGCCGTGACCAAGACGGCTAGCAAAGGAGGCAAGAAGCGCAGAAAGTCCAGGAGGGAGAGCTACGCTATCTACGTGTACAAAGTGCTGAAGCAGGTCCACCCCGACACCGGCATTTCCTCCAAGGCGATGGGCATCATGAACTCGTTCGTCAACGACATCTTCGAGCGCATCGCCGGTGAGTCGTCCCGTTTGGCTCATTACAACAAGCGTTCCACCATCACGTCCAGGGAGATCCAGACCGCCGTGCGCCTGCTTCTTCCCGGTGAGTTGGCCAAGCACGCCGTGTCCGAGGGTACCAAGGCCGTCACCAAGTACACGAGCTCCAAGTAAGAAGTGACGAAGACTTGATCAAACCCAACGGCTCTTTTAAGAGCCACCCACGGTTTCGCTTAAAGAGTTTTTTGTTTTGTTCGTGAGAATCAAAGCGGGATTTTTTGAAGGCAGGGGTGCGGGGAGAAAACGTTACGTAAGGTTTTTTGCGAATTTTCCCGCGCAATTTCTTTGCATATAGTTTGTGTAAGGGGCACTGATAAAATAGTGTGCACACACACAAACATATGTACATATATGTGTGTATATATAGGGTGTGTGTGTATGTGTGTATGTATATATATATATATATATATATATATATATATATGGTCTCAAATGTGAGTTTTTTTTTTTTTTTTTTTCCTTTCAAGAGTGCATGTATGTTTATTAATGTTGTTTTGTGCAGTTTGTATTGACAATAAAAGCTGTTGACTTGCAATGTTCTTTGTGTATAAACTGCATTAAAATAAGGGAAAAAAAACTGACTACTGAATAAACAAATCAAGGCCGTGGTGCACGTTCTGCAGAGTTATGCTGCAGTTAAGTAAGTTTTATCTCCAGCCAGTTCTAAGGCTGGTGAATTCAAAGTATTTTTTCTTAACCCTGCTCAGTGCTTAACTTTGCTATTTATTTATTTATTTATTTATTTTCCCCCACCCCAGTAACTTTTCCTTGAAAGTGATTATGAACTGGAGTAAAAATATGTTTAGGGCAAGGCCTTACAGTCATATTGAAGTTAGACTGGGGATAAGTTAGTTTACAGCTAGGCCAGAGATGCATGATGAAATCGGAGTCAGTTAACAAAGAAGTTAAAATGAGTCAAAATAAGTTTGGAGCTAAGCTTTAGACTTTTGATTGAAGCTCTAGGAAGAATGAACAGGTACAGGTCGAGACCCCAGGCTTCTGTTGTATGTAGAAAAAATGTGGTCACACAAAAGTGCGTTTATAGCTAGGCTGTAGGCTTGTGATGAATTGTTAAATTGAAAAGTGAGTAAAACTAGGTTTAGAGAAATACCTTAGACTCATGTTAAAGTCAGAGTGAGTGTAAGTGAGTTTACAGCAGGCCTGAGATGTATGATGAAATGGGAGTAAGTAAAAGCAGGTTAGAAGTGAAGCCTTAGCTCTGTGATGTGAAGCCAGGCGTTAGAGTCATGATGTAGTCAGAGTAAGTGAAATTAGTCCTTAGGCCAGTGAAAGTGCCAGTGAGTACAGGTGGGTTAAGAGGTAACTCTTAGGCTATAGCTCATGTTAAAGTAAGCAAAGATAGTTTTACGTTGGTTTATCAATAAGTCTTTGTTTTCTAAAGTAGTCAAAGGAAGTTAAGGTAGCCTCAGGCTAATGATGGCGTTTGTGTGAGAAAGTTATTGGTTATTCAGGCCAATGATGAAGTTAGAGTGAGCAAATGGAGGCTTATAGCTGAGCCTCAGACTTCTACTGTGGTTATAGTGTGTAATAATAGGTGCAGGGCTAAACCTTAGGCTTATTGTGTAGTTAGAGCTCGACCATAAGCACATGATGAGGTTATGAGCTTATGACACTTTTGCTTACTCAAACTTCATTGTAAGCCAAATGTCTTGCTATGTACCTCCTTCCAGTAAGTGAAAGGAGGCTGATGGCTGTGCCTCAGGCTTATAATGTGGTCAAATAAGCAGTAGGTATAGAGTAAGGCCTTTAGCTCATGCTGAAGCTAGAGATAGTGAAAGCAAGTTACTGGCTAGGCCGTAGGCTTATAGTGTAGTGAATGTTAGTAGTTAGGCGTTAGACCACTGATGTAGTTAACATGCGTGAACTGATTTGTGATTATAAGGTAAAAGCAGGTACAGAGCAAACCATTAGACTTTCTATGAAGCTAGAGAAAGCAAAAGGAGCTTTCCAGCTATGCCTCAGGCTTATAGTGTAGATAGAGTAAGTAGCGGTAGGTATAGAGTTAGGCCTTAGGCTTCTGAAGAATTTAGAGTAAGCAAAATGAGCTTTCCAGCTAGGCCTCAGATTTATATTGTAGTCAGAGTAAGTGATGATCGGTTAGAGCTAAGCTTGTTAATTACGGTGAAGTTAGAGTGAGTAATAGTGAGTTCAGGGCTGGGCTTTAGGCTTAAGATATATTTACATAGCATCAGGAGCTTCACAGCTAGGCATCTGGCATCTGGTGTAATCGAAAAAGTAATTGGTTTACAGCAAAGCCTTATGCTGATGAAAAATTTAGATTGAATAGTCATCCTCTAAGGCCTAACTCTCTAGCTACTGTTAATTACTCTAGCTGTAAGGCAGGATATAGAGCTAGGCCTTTGGTTTATGTTTGTATACGTGAGTGAAAAGACATCTATAGAATGAGAAGTTGGAGAAATGAAAGTATTTAGCCTTCCAGCTGGGCCTTTGGCTCATAATGCAGATAAAGTAAATAATATTAGGTTTAGTGATAAAGTTTATGGCGAAGTTGGAGAATGTTAAGGTTGGTTTAGGACAAGGTCTTAGGCTTATGATGAAGTCTGAGTAAACAAAAGGAAGCTTCCAGCAAGGCCTCAGGCTTATACCGTAGTTGGAGTGTATGTAAGAATAGATTTAGAGCTAGACCCCGGGCTTATGATGAAGTTAGATAAAGCAGTAGTAGATATGGGACTTGACTTCAAGCTTTGGAAGTGTTTACATTGAGCATATGTTTACTCAAATCCAGGCCCCAGGCTTACGATGAGGTCAAAGTAAAAGCAGGTAATTAGTAAGTTTCTAGTTACAGTAGGCCCTGTGCCTTAATTGGAGTAAAATAAATAGCGATGGTGTCAGTGCAAGGCCTCAGGTTCATGAAGAAGTTAGAGTAAAGCACAAACCTAAGATCCAGCTCTACAGCTCCTTTTTCTTACTCTATGTATATTTTAAATCTTAGGCTTTGGATGAAGCTAGTCTAAGCAAACGTGACCTTTCAGCTTGGCCCCAGACTTATCATATAAATAGAATATAGACCTTTGTTTTATGAAGAAATTAAAGATTGTAAAAGTCAGTGTAGGGAAAGGTCTTCAGCTTCTGACCAGGTAAGAATAAACAATATGAGCTTTCCTGTTAGGCCTCAGGCTTATAATGTAGGGTTAGAGCTGGGCCCTAGGGCTGTGGTAAAGTTAGAGCGAGAAACTATAGTGCTACAATTAATGAATGTCAAAGTGAGCTTAGGGCAGGGCCTTAGGTTTGTGACTGAGTAAGAATGAGTGAAAATGAGTGAAGTGTGATCTGAAGCATTCCATTAGACTTGTGGTGAAGTTGGAGAAGCACAGAGCAAAGCTTTAGCTCATGTTGTAATTAGAGCAGGCCCAAACCAGCCGTACAGCTTAAAGTAAGGGATATCAGAGTTAGAGCTCGGCCTTAGGTTTATGGTGAAGTTAGATAAAGTGAAAGTAGATTTCGGCTAAAACCTTTGACTTTTGCTGAGGTCATAGTAAGCAAAAGCATGTCTACAGTTAAGCCTTGGACCTATAATAGAAGGATTTGGGCAAGACTTCATTTTCTAGTAGGGTTAGAAGGGGGTTAGTTATGTTGAAGTTCGGGTGAAGCTAATTAGGGTTAGAACGAGGTTGTGATTATTGCTAAGTCAAAGTTTATTTATATAACAGCACATCAGCAGAGAGCAGCTCTGCCCCCAGCGGCGGCCGGCTTACGCGTGTGCTTTACTCGCTTAAAGAAAGCTCATTTTAGCCGTAATTACCGGGGCGCTCGGCCAGTGGGAGTTCACTCACGCCCTCGCCGAGACTCTCCTCGAACGCACCGTTGAGCTCTCCGAAGGCTCGCACCGCCGTTTGCCACCGTTTATCACAGATTATTGAGCTAAATACGCCGCATCTCGTTTAAAGCGGGTGGCGCGCGGCACCATTTCGAGCGCGCCCTGAGAAACGAGGCGTCGCTGCGCGCTCAATCCCGGACTGAGGAAACACGGCAGAGTCTCTTCTGGAGGATCGAACCGTTTGACAGTCGCCAAGCGGCGCTTTCGCTCTTATTTTGCCCGATAAACGCTACAAGAAAACACAAGAGCGCGTCACTGAGGCACGGCTGCACAGCGCCCGCCGGGTTGAGTCTACACCGTTCTCATGTGGCTTTTAAGGGGCCGGCCCGTCGCATGAGAGGGAGGTTCCTCTGAACGGTGCAGCTCCGCTCGCAGCAAAAGCAGAACGATGGCAGAAACCGCTCCCGCTCCAGCCGCCGCCGCGCCGGCCAAAGCTCCCAAGAAGAAAAGCGCCGCCCGGCCCAAGAAAGCCGGGCCCAGCGTCGGCGAGCTCATCGTCAAGGCTGTTTCTCAGTCTAAGGAGAGGAGCGGCGTGTCTCTCGCCGCCCTCAAGAAAGCTCTGGCCGCCGGCGGCTACGACGTGGACAAGAACAACTCCCGCGTCAAGATCGCCGTCAAGAGCCTCGTGACGAAGGGCACTCTGGTGCAGACCAAAGGCACCGGCGCGTCGGGCTCCTTCAAGCTCAACAAGAAACAAGCCGAGCCCAAGAAGAAGCCGGCAAAGAAAGCGGCGCCAAAAGCCAAGAAGGCGGCCGCCAAAAAGCCCGCCGCTGCTAAGAAGCCCAAGAAGGTAGCGGCGAAGAAGCCCGCGGCCGCTAAGAAATCGCCAAAGAAAGCCAAAAAACCGGCGGCGGCCAAGAAAGTCGCCAAGTCTCCCAAGAAAGCTAAGAAGCCCGCGGCCCCGAAGAAGGCGGCCAAGAGCCCGAAGAAAGCGAAGGCGGTCAAGCCCAAAGCAGCCAAGCCCAAGGCGGCGGAAAAGGCCGCCCCCAAAAAGAAGTAGACGCGCCGTTTTACCTTCCTGTCCTGTTTTCTCCGCTCAAAAACGGCTCTTTCAAGAGCCACACCCACATTTTCCTCTCAAAGAGCTCGGTTTTCATTTTCCCTACACAGTCTTAATTACTGAATAATCATATTATCAGAAAATACCAGACTCGACACAATAATCGAGCTGCCACATGGATGAGAATTGGGGGGGTATAGCGGAAAACAAGGACGCGTATACGTTTCGCGTATATGTCTCACACACAGGCGGCAACACGGAGGGGAGGGGGAGAAGCGGGGTCAGTGGAAGAGAACGGTGGGCGGGACCTAGAGTTTGACGGCGATAATACGATTGGTTGTTGCATTTCAGCCAATAGAAACGCAGCCGCTTTAGTTATAAGAAGCGCGCTCGGACACCGGGACTCATTATTTCAGCTTAGTTTGGTGGAGTTGAGGGAAGTGCAAAATGAGTGGAAGAGGTAAAACCGGCGGGAAGGCTAGAACCAAGGCTAAGACTCGCTCCTCCCGCGCCGGGCTGCAGTTTCCTGTGGGCCGTGTTCACAGGCTTCTTCGTAAAGGTAATTATGCCGAGCGCGTCGGCGCTGGTGCTCCCGTCTACTTGGCCGCTGTGCTGGAATATCTTACCGCTGAGATCCTCGAGTTGGCCGGAAATGCCGCTCGCGACAACAAGAAGACTCGTATCATTCCTCGTCACCTGCAGCTGGCCGTTCGTAACGACGAGGAGCTCAACAAACTGCTCGGAGGAGTCACCATCGCTCAGGGTGGCGTTCTGCCCAACATTCAGGCCGTCCTGCTGCCCAAGAAGACCGAGAAGGCGGCCAAGACCAAGTAAACTGGTTTTCTCAGATTTTTCTGTCACCAAAGGCTCTTTTAAGAGCCGCCCACCTCCGCGACGAAAGTGCAGTTTTTCTTTGTCAACCAGCCGCTCCACCCCAAAATAAAAAGCCGCCTATCAGTCTAGGATTACTGTTTACATGGGCGTGAAACAAGACCCATCACCCCCTCCTCCCCCGACTGCATACTGAATATTTAGAAGCTCTTTCTACTCAAACACCTAAAGCAAACACACACAAGCGTCCATATAAAGCCGCCAGTTCAGATGGAGTAAAGCGTTATAATTACGCATAAGGTATAAAAAAAATAATGTCGAATTTCCAATTAAAAGCTCTACATATTAACAAAAACAGGGCTGTGGTACAGGAGCCACCACGGCGTTCGGGCAAAGTCTCGTTTTTCCAAAATTTTGGCGCGAAAGAAGACGCCCAATAACGCTTGGCCGGTGCGTGGACGACTGTCCAATGGGAGGCGGGCACATTCAAAACGCCCAATGAGAGGCGAGCAGCTGCAGCGCTTAAAAGAGCCGTGATGTGTGCGCGAGCTTATTCTCCTTCTTTCTCCCCGAGGAGAACAGATTGTGACGTTATGGCAAGAACCAAGCAGACCGCCCGTAAGTCCACTGGTGGTAAAGCACCGAGGAAGCAGCTGGCTACCAAGGCTGCTCGTAAGAGCGCTCCGGCCACCGGCGGCGTCAAGAAGCCTCACCGTTACAGGCCCGGTACCGTGGCTCTCAGGGAGATCCGTCGCTACCAGAAATCCACAGAGCTGCTCATCCGCAAGCTGCCCTTCCAGCGCCTGGTGCGGGAGATCGCTCAGGATTTCAAGACCGATCTCCGCTTCCAGAGCTCCGCCGTCATGGCCCTGCAGGAGGCTAGCGAGGCGTACTTGGTGGGTCTGTTCGAGGACACTAATCTGTGCGCCATCCACGCCAAGAGAGTCACCATCATGCCTAAGGACATCCAGCTGGCCCGCCGGATCCGCGGAGAGCGCGCTTAGATTAAACAGAGCGACCACAAGTTACTCAAACACCCCAAAGGCTCTTTTAAGAGCCGCCGAACTGTTTCAGTCCAAAAGAGCGAGTTTTCTAGCGAACTCGGGTTCTTTTGTGTTGTGACGTAGTAACAGATCTCGAAGGGGAGCCCGCGAGCTTCTCTCTGCGGAGTCGTGAGGAGCTGCTTAGTTCCAGCTCAGATGTTCATCCCGTGTTTGATCAGAGTCCGTAGTGCAGTGAGGAGTTTCGAGTCTTACAGAAAGAGA
>NW_023495486.1:15000-47500 GCF_904425465.1 Colossoma macropomum
GTCCAGACCCACTTTTGCACATCTGGTGGACGTACAAATCAGATTCAATATCTCACCGTCTGACTAGGACCTCAACTGGACGTCTCTTGGATGTAAATGTTCAAAATGGGTCATATATGGTCATTTGACTTGGAGACCTTTTGGACGTCAGTGGAAGTGCAGGACTGGTTTCGTATTTCTGGATGTCTAACCAGGAGCCCTTCTGGACGTCTATAGACGAGCAAGACAGGTTCAATAGCTGAACCGATCTGGCTCATTTGCCATTGTGACATTAAACTTTTTTGACAAATAGTCATGGGAAACACCCATTACAAAAATAATAAAAATAATTACATTATGAAAAAATCAATAATTAAATGCAGTGGTGTGAAAAATAATCTTCACATATTTGGACAAGTAAACATTTGATCCTGTTTGAAACTCTTCCTATTAATGAAGATGAATTAATGAGTGAAGGTGACTCAAACAATGACGAAGGTGACATTTTATAACTGTTTACATAGTTTAAATAATTAGAACTCAATTAAAATAAAAAAAAAATCCAAACTACACTGAATCCTTGTGTTAAATACAATTCAGTTATACGACTGAAAAAGCAGCAAAAGGGATTGTTATGTTTTCATGTCCATAACTTCGCTTGTGAAAACAAGGATTCAGATTTGAGGATCACTAGAGGACATGTTTATAATTCACTCTAAACACTGTCAGAATTGTGGGTAGAACAGCTGCGTGTGTGAGATTATGTGCTGAATAAATCAGCTTTTTTTTTTTTTAGCGTCCCTATTAAGTTCAAATCATAGATGTTAATTGTTTTTTTTATTATTTTTTAATTTTTATTCCAACGGTTTACAGTTATATCTGCTTCTGTCTGTCAGCATCAGACAAATGCAGCCTGTGAAAATGATTTAATTCCAGTTCATTTCCATGGAAAGTTCCCACCTTTCCTGAACGTTTGCAGTCCTTCCCCATTTAACTCTGCATCATATATTTGATTACACTCTCTTTAACAGCACATCTGTTCCTCCATGATCATTCTCGCGCTGACCTGTTTCAGCGGTCACTCAGTAATCGTGCACTCACCGCCCAATCAGAAGCAGAGAAGCGGGATGACCACGCCCCTTTTTCCGACGGTGAAGAGCGCAGAGCAGAGCGCGAGGAGAGCGGCAGGGAAGGTAAAGCTGAGTCTGCTCTGCTCCTATTATGGTTTATGCTGTTTGTTCTGTGGAGCTCCAGAATGTTGTTCGTGTAACGCAGGAGGTTAAAGTAGCTGGATATCTCGCTCCTTCTGGACTTTTCAGTTCAGGACTTTGGTTTGTCCTGCAGCATAAGATGACTGTACGGGTTTTAGTGTGGTGTCTTTTATTAGCCCGCGTCTTTAGACGGCCTTCAGCCCAGTAACAGTGACCATACTGTACATCACTGCCATAATAAAGATACTGAGGCCTAAAATAGCTCAGAGTTAATGTTAGCTAGTAACGTTAGCAGGACGGCGGCTTTTTGAAGATGAAGCGCGGACATTGTGCGCGCGCGTGTGACTGACCGGGTCCACAGTTACACTGTTGGCCTTTCTGCTAACGGTGAACTGAAAAAATACCACCCGGAACATTTCAGCCGGCTGTAACGGTAGAACGGCGTCAGAAGGAGATATGACGTCATCAACGAGACAGAAGCCTGATTTTTCCAGACCGCCATCGGCCGCACAGCGTTTCCAAACAGCTCGAGCGTTCCTCTTCTCCTGGAGCCCACCGCTGCCAGAGAGACCCCCATGTTAGAACGAAGCGCAGCAACTTCTCATTCACCAGCTTGTTCCATTTTCCCGTTCCACCTTAAATCCGAGTTTCTCAATCCGGGTCCTGAAGGCGCCGTGCTTTGAGAAACACTGCAGAAAGTGACTTAACTGCTGCACCATTTAAGGTGGAGCGGGAAAATTCGAACAAGAAGCGGGCAAAGACGTCGACTGAAGTCTCATCATGTTAGACGTCTTAATATTGTTTCCCTAAAAGACCACAGAGCCACAAAATGACCCCGAGCCCGTCCAGCGTGTTAGCAGCGTTTAATACAGAGCTCCTGTACTTCGCTGTGGATGTTTTGCTTCACTGAGTCCGTTTCTGCTGAAATGGCCTGTTAAGCGAGCATCAAGCTAACCTCGGTTCATTTGAACTGGTTTTCCGTTTCGCTGGCTGGGAATGTCGGTGGTGGGAGAACCAGGAACTTCTGATCGATACTTGTGTTTACTGTGCGAGCAGCGTCTGTCTCTGTCTCTCCTCTGCTCTCGGTGGTGTTTGAGGGCAGCGCTCAGCGTGTCTACACAGACAGCGGACAGCAGGGCAGAGAAGGACTCGGGTCGAGTGAAATGACTCGAGCTGACAGCAGCTTTACTGATTCTGTATGACAGCATCACTTTGAAGAAGAGGAAACTTTTTAATGTTTTTTTATACAATTGTGCCATAACTCTGTTTAATGTGTCCTTATTTATCACACAGGGGCACCAGTGCTCCTGAAACATGCTCAGTTTAAGTGTAGGAACCTGTCTTAGGGACTCGAATACAGTCATTTCCCAGCCCTGGAAATAAAACCTCTTTTGTGCATCATGTTTATCATTAGAAAGCAGATCATTAATATGGAACAGTATCTGATCTTATCAGTTGGTTACAGTGTTCGTCCAGTTGGCTGCTCTGTCCACTGTAGCTGAACATAGTTGAACCCCATTCCCTAAGCAGCAACATTTATCTGGGTAGTGTTTACATATCCTCCCTTCTGACATCTACAGATGTTTCTCTTTTTTCTACAGATATATGTTGCTGGTAAAAGACAGACTACATATCCAACAAGGTGAGTCGCTCATTAGGAGCTTAAATAAAACTTTGTCTTCGGTGGGAAAGTTAACTAATGGTTTCACCACTGCAGGAGGCGGATAATCCAAGTAACCAGAAGAGTTTATTTAAACACGAAAACTAAAGAGCAGATAAATAGGCTGTTGTCAGAAAAGCAAGCCGAGGCCACTGTGCTGCATACAAACATCAACGTTGTGTGAGATTAGTGTAGATCTGAAGAAAAAAGCTGTGGAGGGAGGTGAGAGTGTGTGTGTGCGTGTGTGTGTGTGTGTGTGTGTGTGTACCAGGTGATGGGAAGCTGATTTGTATAGGTGTACAATCTACTTGGACAGCAGTAATTATATGTAGCCTATAGTGTGGGGGCCCATCCTGTACATGATTTACAGCCGGCTATTACCAGCTAGTTGTTTCATACTGCTGACTGTTGGGTCCTTGAGAAGCTGCTGTTCCCCGATGTGTGGTGTGTGTGTATATATGTTAACCCCGATTTAACCAGTAGTTCTGAGTGCAACAATGGCTAAACAGCTATAACTGACCATTTTTCCAATAATAATATTATAAGTTATAAACCCTCTTTGAGAATATGACTTCAATGCAGAGAACACCTAGAACCGGCTTAATGTCACGTAATCAATCTCTTTGTTGTGATTGATCATTTTGTTTTAAATGAAAAAAAGGTTGGTCTAGAAAGTTCTGCATTTTTACAGCAGGCTTTTTTAAATGAATGTTAGCTAGTTAGTTAGCATTGACTCACTTTTACTGAAAGATAAATGAAGCGGAGATGGGCTTGGTTCTGCAAAACAGGAGAACAGCAGCCTGTTAAGTTCATGGTGCAAAAAAAAAAAAAAACACACACAGCTGGGTGTGTATTTTGCATGATGTGCCACAAGTGGATTCAGTTTGGCAGTAACGGCTGGCATTCATGCTCTCCACCACACGTCCTCCCTGTTTGCCACGACAACCACCACAACAGAGGTACACGGATTTGTGGTGGATCGTGGGTGCAGTCAGAAAGCAGAGCGTCACCTGTCGCCCACCGTCTCAACCACTAGTTAACCAAAGCTTCAGGCGCCTGATTTCACAGCCAAAAAGCAGAACACGTGAAAATCACTCTAGAAACTCTTAGTATTTGTTTCTGACATAGGAGGCTCAGCTGAAACAAAACCATTTCTGTTTGGTTTATAATAAGATCACTTATGCACTGAGAAGTTATGTAGATTGTTGATTATTTTTATGACTAAAGTCAAAGTCAGCCCTTGCAAAAAGTAACTATGTTGTTTCAAAGAATGAAAACAGTGTCGAAATTACATATTGTGATGCAAAATGGCAACAGAAAAGCTGTTCAAAAGCATCTTCCATTAAAATGCGGTTGGTCTCGTGTATTTCACAACTTTGAGCCATTTGTGGGAGCTCTCTTTTGTGGGGCCAGGAAGCCATATCCTCTTGAGGAATATCTTGATGACTTTTTGGCTGAGTATAAACATCTCTCAGAAAATGGGGTCATTTTTGAAGAGAAGTCCTACAGTGTCCATATTGAAGCAGTGATCTGCGACGCACCAGCAAGGGCTTATAGTAAGCGCATTAAAAATCATAATGCCTATCACAGCTGCGAGAGGTGCATCAGCAAAGGTGTTTACATTACAAGAAGAACGGTGTTCAATGAACTGGAATGTTCCTTGCGAACAGATAAAGCTTTCAGTGCAGTAGAATACAAGAACCATCAAACTGGTGTCAGTCCCTTCATTGCTGCAGGGATTTCTTGTGTTAAGTCGTTTGTCCTAGACTATATGAGTATGGTTAACTTGGGAGTAGTTAGACGGACGTTAATGTTCTTGACTTGGGGTCCAACACTTTGCTGCTTATCTGTAAGGCAAAAGGAAAAAATATCACAAAAGCTGAACCGCCTGAGAGGAAAGATGCAGAGTGAATTTGCTCAGCAGTCATGGAGTCTAGAACAGCTGGACAGGTGGAAGACCACAGAGTTTCGTCAGTTTTTGTTGTATACAGGACCAGTTGTACTGAAGAATGTGTTCTCTCCCCAAAGACACTACCATTTTCTGTCCTTGACGGTAGCTATGTCATTAATGTTGGAGTCAGATGAGAGCACTCGCAATGCATACCTTCAGTACGCCCATAAACCCATGTCACATTTTGTCCTGCGCTGTCCTGCCCTGAACGGAAAGTATGTTTCTGTGTACAGTGTTCATGAACTGAATCACCTTCATGAGGATGTTCGCCACTTCAGCTGTTCATTGAATGATAGATCTGGTTTTCCTTTTGAAAACCATCTCCAACAAATCCAGAAACATGTAGAGTGGGAAAAATCCACTAGCAGAGGTGACCAGGCGATTATCAGAGATTGAATATGCAAACGCCAAAAAGAGGAAAACCCAGCCAGAAACACGGCCACACGTTTGTTTCTCCAAAAGAAAAAGACAGTTGTTTCCTCTTGTGAGATGAAAGATATGCTTTCATCAGGGAAAGAAGAGGAGACGGCACTGTGGGGTGTGAAGTCCTGCACCAGCAGTTCACCTCACCATTGGTTGAAAAGCCATGCAGCTCCAAACTTCTGAATACAGTGTACACAAGTAACAGGCAGAGTAGGATGAAAAGACGACGACTGCGTGAAACAGATCTGTTCCGTAAGGTGGCCTGCCTTCCTCATGAAGATGGTGGATCTGTCCTCAGACCACTTCTCCATGGTACAGAACACAAGATTTAAAGGTGGGCTATTATTATCTTAATTAACTTCCATGTAGAAATGCCACTGATATTAATTTTTCATAACTAATGAGTACTTAAGTAGATCGGTAAGCTTAGTCGTTTATAATAAAGTTATTCATGAGTGATGATGAGGATTAGTGTATAATAAAGTAATAGTAGTATTTTAATTGTGTCATTTTATTGATTTTATGAAATCATGAACTCCACTTCCATGACTTGATGGCAGATAAATTATAAACAGTTCATTTCTGGTGGTATTTTGTTTCTCTTTGTAGCAGTTCCATACAGCATTGGTGGGAACAAGCGAACTCTTTATGAATGTGCTTTTGCTTTGTAGATCATGTGTGCCCAGGCTGTGTGGTTGGAGCATGGAAAGGAGGTGGAGGGGACTGCCCCAGACAACTGGACTGATGTCAACAACAAAACTATTAGATGGCCAAAAAACGAGAGATAATGCAGCTTTCTACAATCAACACCCCCTCAGGATGACTGGATGACATTCACTCTGGTGAAACGCAAAATGACCTCCAGTAAGGTTTTGCTGGAATTAACAAAACGTTTACTGCTAGTAAGTATCCATCACTTAAATCTCCTAATTTATGTACATAACTTGTTCATGCATAATCATAACATGAAGTTGGTTACAGCATGTGATAATCATTTACATGTGTTTGTTTTCAGACTCTGGACATCCAAATGTAAACAACACCAGCCATCTGGGGGGTTCAGAATCTGGTCCTCAGTCTAACCCCAGTGACGGTTCCCAGAACAGCGACCAGTCCAGTCACAGCAACAGGTCCCACCACAGCAGCCAGTCCAGGCACAGCAAAGAGTCCAGGCACAGCGACAGGTCCCACCACAGAAGCCAGTCCACAGTGATGGGTCTAGGCACATTGACCAGCATAGACACAGCAAACTGTCTACTGACAGCAATGGGTCTCAACCCAGCAAGCAGTCCAGACAGAGTGACTTGTAGAAGAACTGTAAGTGTTTATCAGAGCCCAGCATTAATGCTGTAAAGTAGCAGATGAGCTTCATCTTTTGAACACCTGGTTTTGTGTTTAACATGCTACTTTTCTTGGCCTGGATGCTCTTGTAAAATAGATTTTTAATCTCAATGATGATTTTCTTGGTTGAATAAAGGTTAAATGAAATAAAATAAATTCTGACAGCCTCATAGTTGACTGCTCAATTTATGGTCTATGAAGTGTCATCATGGCAGAGGCCATCCAAACCGATTACATCATATGGGCAGATTTTGTCCTTAGACTTTAACAAATACCTGTGACATCACACAGCAGCAGAAACACAGTGCTTCTTTAAATTGAGAGTGATTACGCTCTGAGCGTTTACGCTGTGACGGTAACTTTATTAACACTGGATCAGTCGGGATCTGATGGTAAATAATGTAATGATGTTCTGTGTTTTTACACATCTGACCGTTCATTTGTAATTACAGATTCCAGGTTTATATAGTTGATTAGTTTATGATAAATCTTCTCTGGATGAATCCTGAGCTCCGTCTGAGCTGTTAGGTAACGTTACGCACAATATTAAATTGCAGTGTACATGGGGCTGGAGCTGCAGAGGTGAATTCGCCAGCTGTCATACATGATTATGTGCACAGAAAGCAGGGAAGTGAGATCTGATCACAAGTTGTCATTTGAGACTCATTCTAACACCAGGTGTGAACGGAGGTACTTAAGGTGTCCACTTGTAATCGGATCACCCAAGATGAATGTTAATACAAGATATGAACAAGGCCACAGAGAAAATAGTGTTCTGTTAATATACATTATTCAAGCATTAAACAAACTAATTCTTGAAAAACTTTGTCTCTCAGATTCTCTGGGAGGTCTTCCCAGCAGAGTGACAGGTCTTCTGCTCATGAATCCAGTAATGCAGGTGCAAAAGAGTCATGTTCTTTGTAAGATCTACTTTTTGCTTCTGTACATTAATCAGGTTTTTTTTTTTTTGCAAAACAAACTATTGGACGTACACTGTCTTTCAGATTATGTAACTGTTCAAACGCCAGTCTCAAGATCCTCTGGGAGATCATTCTCCCAGCAGAGTCAGAACTCCTCTGCAAATGAATCCAGTTCTAGCTCTCAGATGGAAGGACGCTTAAGATTTCCATTGTCCACAGCAAGTAAGTGCTAAGTGGTTAATGTTCGGCTTCAGCTGGGCTGTACATTGTAACACCTTCTTACAAACAATATCCATTTCCATCCTTTCTCATGTTATTGTGTTAGTAGTGTACATAACGATATGTGCCACTGCTGCCTCTGCTTGTGACACCATCCACAACATGATGGGAGACTACAGACTCACCACCTTCAAGCCCTGTTTGTTATTTCTGAGGACTTGAATCATGCAAGTCTCTCCTGCATCCTACTCAGTCAGTGTGTCAGCTCCCTACCAGGGAGATAAAACACTGGACTTGCTTTATGTCGATGTCAGTGTCAGAATCGTTACGCTGTTGTGTGCTGGGGCAGCAGTATCACAGCCAAGGACACCAACAGACTCAACAAGATCATTAGAAAGGCTGACTTAGTTCTGAGGGTGAAACTAGACACAGTGGAGATGGTGGCAGAGAGGTGGATGCTGGCAAATGGGTCAGCGATTATGAAGAACCCCTCCCACCCACTCCATAAACTTAAGAAAGTCTTATCTTATCTTGCTGCCCTAGTGTCTGATTGTTTTCACCCTGCTGCACACTCTTCCTTGCGCCAAACAGTGATGTCAGAGTACCTCATTATCTTTTCTAGTTTGTTTAAAGAAGCACTCTGACACCACAGTCCTTTAGGTGCTTCTTTGCAGACTTTTCTTTGTGTCTTTTACTTAAGAGAGTCTTCTGTCTGACCACTCCGCCTTAAAGCCCAGATTGGTACAGTGCTGCAGTGATGGTTGAACTTCTGGAAGTTTCTGCCATCTGCTCACAGGATCTTTGGTGCGTAGCCGGAGTGACCATTAGGTTCTTGGTCACCTCTCTTACCAAGGCCCTTCTCCCCTGATTGCTTAGTTTGGTGAAGCGGCTAGCTCTGGGAAGAGTCCTGGTTGTTCCAGACTTCTTCCATTTAAGAATTATGGAGGCCACTGTGCTCTTGGGAACTTTCCGTGCAGTAGAAATGTTTTTTGGAGCCTTCGCCAGATCTCTGCCTCCACATAATCCTGTCTCTGAGCTCTACAGGCAGTTCTTGCCTCTTCATGGCTTGGTTTTTGCTCTGATATAAGAGAAGTTAATGATAAGAGAAATGGGAGCCCCACAGAGCTAAATTTCAAGTGTCATAGCAAAGGGTCTGAATATTTATGTCTATGCAAAATTTAAGTTTCCTTTATAATAAATTTACAAAAAAATCTAAAATTCTGTTTTCACTTTGTCATTGGGGCACTGAGTGCTGATTATTTATTTTACTTTAGCACAAGGACTCAACATAATGTGAAAAAAGTGAAAGGGTCTGAATATATAGTGTAAATATATAGTGAAGGGGTCTCTCTCTCTCTCTCTCTCTCTCTCTCTCTCTATATATATATATATATATATATATATATATATATATATATGTATGAGAGAGAGTGAGAGAGAGAAAATCAGCACTCAGTGCTCCAGTGACAAAGTGTATATATATGTATGTATGTATCGTCTGAGATTTAATTGACAAGCAGAAAATCTACCCCCATTTGATGCTTGGCAGGTCATTTTGTGTGGCTGTGCTTTTGCCATTTAAGCTATCAAATGGTCTCCTCCCATCAGAGATGTGTTTATTTGTTCCAGAAAACTAAGGTGTCCCAGAAACACAGCTCTTTAGTCCACTTGTGGCACTGTCACCGACGCTACAGTTGCTGTAGGTTACATGCACACATGGAATTTCTAAATGGTGCAGTACCTGTTTCTTTAGGCTCTTCACCAAATTCAGTATGAAGGGGAAAGGGGAGAAGCAGAAACTGCCTCTGGAAGCAATAAGAGGTTTTCAGCATTTTCCTGATTTAAAAAAAAACTAATAGCATCAGTTTCTATTCACATTTACTACCTCAACATTTTCTTAATCATAAAGTACATTTTCTAAATGTAGTCAGTGGTGTAGCAAAAATCTTACTGAAAAAAAAAAAAAAAATAGTTTGCTCAGTTGATGGAATTGTACTTAATGAAAGTTTAAGTTTTGTTGAATGAGAATATTGGAATCAGTGGGTCAAGCAGCAAACTATATTACACAAATGTTAATCAGCCTTGACCACTTGATGTTCTGATGTTAATCTGGACTGGAGCAGCGTGTTTATTACTTTCATTTAAATCCACAGGATGTTTATGACTAATTAAATGTTTGGAAAAAATACCTTTATTCAAACATCTTAAAGGTTTTGTGTGTGTCTGATGAGTCATTGTATTTTGGGGCAGTGTCTGTGTGGGTTCTCTCAATTTGTGACTGGTATCTCGTCACACAAAGTCACCGTTTTTTCAGTCTTATCCCTTCTCAGCATGCACTTTATTGATTTAAATGAACTCCATCTGTCTTAAAGTCACATGTTTGCTGCTGTGCACCCCATGAATCGACATGGGTTTGTGCAGTATTAGCACTTGATATTTGACGGGGCAAATCTGGATGTTTTCACACACAGAAATGAACGTGAATACTATAGTGTGACTACTCTGGTGGTCTGTTCATTTTTGTTTTTGTTCAACTTGCAGCAGCAGTCATGAAGTGGGATAAAGAAGCTACAGAAGCTGCAATAAAGCCTCATGCAGCAGAACATCTTAAACATGCAGCAGGGAGGAAGGGAGGTGGAGGACATGCAGGGGTGGAAATGAAGTACTTTGTGAGTGCTGCACAAATTCTGTGGGTTTCTATTTTAATTGAATGTTCAGGGGGCTCTATATTTGTTCTGGCCTACATTTAAAAACAAATATTTGCTTTCTTAGTTTCATTTAGCTACACCTGCAAGTACGCCATAAAAACAAGGTGTTGTTGTTTTTTTTTACATTGTGATACACAAATGCTAATATTTTGCTAAAAACCTCATTAAAGATGTTTCTCATTTCAAAAAAATGACATTTTTTAATAGAACAGTCATGCATGTCCAATTATAAGGCTACACTGAAATCTGAGTGGTGTTTTTTTTATTTTTATTTACTATTATTTATTTCATTATTAAATGCTTGGAACAATAGCGAAGGCAGATGAAGGTTTGATGAACGAAACACGGTTTTCAATAAAGTTGATCAAATCTTAAAGATGATCTCAGATTTCATAAAACTTTGATTTTGAACTGTAGCTGATCTTTGGAAGCCTAGAACTGATGTTGAAAAGAAGTCTGAAATGACATTGTTGGAACTTCCATTTTGAACTCTATAAAGACGTTTTTGGACGTCCATAGTGAACGTTTAAAAGACACTTAGAAAGACGTCAATATAACGTCTGAGTTGCACGTTCAAAAGGCGTCTACAGAGAAGCCAAAATGAAAGTATTTGCGACGTCTTTCGAACGTCTATAGCTGGCGTCCAGTTGATGTCAGTAATGGATGTTTAAAAGACGTTTAATAAAGACGTCGCAAAAAACTTTCATTCTGCCTTGTCTGTGGACGTCTTTTGAACGTCTGACAAAGACGTTACCTTGACGTCTTTTTGGACGTGTCTTTGCTCAGTGGGTCCACCGAGATCAAACAGCTCAGACAAAGTCTACCTTCCTTCGTTCTGACAGAGGAGGAGTGTTTCGTTTTCTCTTTCTTTTATTTCACCTTTCTAGTTCAGCTTTTGTTTGAGCGTGCTAGTTTCAGCGTCTCTTTTGTTTGTACAGCGGCGGTTGGAGCCTGGCTCCGGGTCACCTCAATCACAGCGTTCCAGACGCTCACTCCACTGACCTGTACATTTATTTAGTCCTCTTTCTCACTGCTTTTCATTTCTGCACTTGGCTCCGCCTCCCCGCCGTCCCGTAACACTGATGTACTATTATCATTTTTAAAACCAGACTCGCTTCATCAACTCAGTTTAGGTGAAAATACTCCAGTGTCTCTCTTGGTAAACCAGTCTTTTAATAGAAGGTCAT
Organism: Colossoma macropomum; assembly: GCF_904425465.1. Lineage (NCBI taxonomy): Eukaryota > Metazoa > Chordata > Actinopteri > Characiformes > Serrasalmidae > Colossoma > Colossoma macropomum. The sequence continues at coordinate 26,600 of NW_023495486.1, forward strand.
TAATTAGTGACGCTGATGTCTATTAAAATGATCATAAACACAAAACACTGAAGGTAAACAGTTTCCATCAGGCAGAACTGAGTGGCTCTGAAATCACTTTTTACAAACAAGCAGAGTTTCAGTTTAAGATTTATTTGAACTTAGTTACAAGTTTAAGTTTAATAAAAACTTTAAACTCAGATTCACAAATGAGTTTCCTTTACTAAGCTGCATCTGTAGGTCTCTGTTCATAAACATAAACTAGCCCAAACTAATTTACTATAAAATGAAATGTGTTTGTATAAATTCAGAAAAAAGACCCGTCAGTCACAACTGCATATGAGTACATATTTCTATATTGTGGTCTGTTTACCCACAAAGTCCAGAGCCGTATGTTATACCTGTTCACTGATTCTTTGATGTGTGATTGTCAGTCAGTGCTGCATTAACCCCGCCCTGCTTTACCTGCTAAAGTGACCTAAGTACAGTGTGGATATGCTTGCACAGGGTCAGTATGTCCAACAGGTCAAAACAAGCTCTAAACAAAGTGCGCGCTGTGCCCTGATTGGTGTTTGTGCTCCGCTCTTCTTTTGTTTGGACATTTTTATGAGCACAAAAGTCAAAAGGAAGGACAGATTTCTCAGAATGTAGAGGAGTAAAAAGTGAGATATTAGACTTTGAAATGTAGTGGAGTGAAAGTAAAAAGTCCCCCAAAATGGAAAAACTTCAGTACAGATACACAGAAACTACTAAAGTACAGTAATGAATTACATTTACTTAGTTACTGTCCACCACTGCGTTTCAGTGAGGTCTAGATAGAGGAGAGATCTATACATCATCAGTGTGTCCACTGCAGTGTCTGTAACCCGCATTTCATGTGGTTAACATAGTTTACACCTAAAACCTTCTGGCAACCGAAGGGTTAAGCTTGCTGAGAGCTGCTTTGCCAGCAGCAACCAATCATAACGGAGAGTCCGGCTTTATCCCGCCCAGCGGCTGCTGAGACAGTGTGATTAGTACAACTCCGCTTTCTTATTGGAGCAGGCGGCTGCTCTGTTCGCTGTAGCGAATTGTAATTGAGGATTCAGTTGTCCCGCCTCCGCCGCTGCGCGGTCTAATTGAGCCCCTCCCTCTCCCTTCCTCTTCTTCTCTCGTGCTGAGAAGAGACGAGACGCAGCTGCAGCTCAGAGAGAAACGCTGTGAGGAAACTTGAGAAGGAGCTCCAAAGAAACAGTCAGAGTCAGTAAAAGTTAGGCGTCCTGATGAAAACAGACCCGAAACCCTGAACTCCCAGTAATGAGTGTGAGACCCACAGTATTGGCTGCACCGAGACGATGAATGGAGAGTAAACCAGCAGTTTCCATAGGCAGCCTAGCTAATTAGCTCCACACGGATTTGTGTACATTTATGGGTTTATAGAAGTTGAAATGAGATGATAACTCAGTGAATGCTTTAGATGAATGAACCTAAATGTGTTTATAGCTGAAAGAGTTCGTTTTTATCGAGTTTTAAGCCGAAGTGGGTGCTGTAGGCGGAATGTTCTCTTTTCCTCATAGCCATTACTGGTTAGAGCTGGTTGAGCCAATCCAGCAGACATTCTAGAACATTCCAGAGCTACATTTTCATTTGTTCTGTGAAACGTGCGTTTGAACGTGTTTGTGAACTGGAAAAAGAGACAGTGCTTACTAAATATTTGGGAAAAAGGTTTGTTTTCATTTAAATATGTTGTTTACATAAACATACATATGCAGTAAGAGTTACAACCTGTAAAAGAGAGAGAAGTTCAGTGAGTTAATCATATGAAAATGTGTGTAAACCTGTTAAACTTACCTGTTGATGTTCTGAACCTGAAAAAGAAAAAGTATTAGTCACTGTGAAGGTGATGTATGTTCATTTGTTGTTAGGTGAAGAAAGTGCTTGTGAATAACAGTGAAATGAGAAGTGATACAGCCACCTGGGCTCAAGCACAGAGAAAGTGTTACAGTGTTTTGTTTAAACAGGTCAGGTTTTTTGAGGATCATCAGAACCTTGAAATCAGAGCCTGGTTGGATCTTCAGAGAAGTCGATGTTGAGCCACCCACGAATAGAACGGTTTTCTATGACGTCCGTCTTCACTACGGACTGGTGAACTAACAAACACAAGACTAACAGACTCTTTATTCTCTGTTTCCTTTTGTGAGCGAGCACCAGTGTTTCAGTTACTCGGTTTGTTATTTATTTGTTTTGGGGTTTTTATTTTTTTCTCTGCTGATGAACACAAACAAACAAAGGGTTTAAATCTGTCTAAACTATATTGAAGAAAATTAGAGAAATTATTCTAGCTAAGCTTCATTCTAAAGTAACAATAATAATCCAACTAAACTAAAGAGATGATTTAACACTAAACCCAAAGTCTTAATCCTTCATTAAATCAAAGATAACTAAACCTTAAACCCATTAAACTGGAACACAAATAGGACCAAATCTAATTTAAGCGCTTAAGAAGATCAACTTGATCTCGGGGACAGAAGGAAGGTTGTTTAATTGTTGAAAGTTTTCTTTACTTTGTGTTTGTATATATTTTTATCATCCAGTAAAGAGACTCTCTTTATTTATAACACCACTCCTGTCTCCTGTATTTGCTGTCACACACCTTCCACCTCCTCATTGAACCTGGTTGTACTGGTCCACAGCCTTATTGCAACTTCAGCTTTTGCGTCTAGTTTGCAGTGTTGCTGCTGTAGTTCATTAGTGGGCTAAAAAGGGTTACATGTCCACTCAGCATCAGTCAGTAAAGAGCTGAGAGTGTAAATCATGTAAGGAGGTTGAAATCCTGTTAAACTGTTGGAGGAGCTTTTTGTTCTGTGTATTTGGGATTTGCACTGAGGAGCTGTTGATCTTGAAGCTCTGTTTAATGCTGTTCTGTCACTGTAAGAAGTTTTACTCCGTCATTGTTGTGAGACTCTCAGTCTGTGTGATGGAAAGAGCAGCTATGCAGCTCTTAGAGACTGTAATGAAAAACCTGTTTCAGTAAACACAGTTTAATATTCTGCTTTATTCACATCAGTATATTATTAGGGCTGTTTGATTTTCTCTGCAGCGCCATCTACTGAAATTAGAAGACATGATTTGTTTGTAAAAGAAGTTAAAAACAGAAGTTATTTGTGTCTAAATGTTTGTGTTAACAATTCCTTTTAGGCTCTTAAAAATGTGTTAAAAAGTTATTTCTATGATTTTATAAGTGCCACAATCTCCAAAAAGAGTAAATACAGTGTCTGTTAGGTCACTTTGAGGCAGTGTCTGTGGTTTGTAGCTGCAGAGAGACTTTATAGCTCCATTTAACATGACAGGACTAAAGAACATGGAGACTACTGAGCTGATAGATTGTGGAGAACAAACAGAAAAGAAAAAGGAGGAAAAACAGACATTAAAGCCATAAAAGCTCTCAGTTTAAGAGGAGTAAAGGAATGAAAGCAGGTTCAGTCCATTTAGATGCTGCTGCCCTCTTGTGGTCAGAGAACAGACTGAATGTTTTAAATGTTCCAAACGTCTCCAGATGTAGTTTAATACAAAACCTCCTTCATAAAGAGCTTTTTCTTCAGTCTTTAATATTAATGTGCAGAACAACTCTCAGTTTAATAGAAGTGTAAAGATTTGATATTATAAGAAATATACAGTGTTCTGAAGGCCTGTAGACGGTACTGGAAAAGTGAATAAAAGTGTTCCTACATTGGTGTCAGCAGTGTCTCTGCATCAGAAACAAACACTGATAAGACACTGAAAGAGCTTTTCTAATGTTATCAGGAACTGCAGTGTAACATTCACTGATGCTCTGCTTTTGATTCCACATTCACTTCTATCACTTTGCTGAACATCAACACAACATTTCAGAGCTTTATTGTGAGTCTGAAAGTGTTGATAAGAGTGATAACAGTAGTGATGTTAGCTGAGCTGTGTTTAACACTCATTAATGCTCTTCTCCCCAAAAGACTGTGTGAAGAACACGGCTGCCTGATGAAGAACCTCCTTCATGATGATGATGAAGGTGTGAGGGAGTCTCTCTCTGAATATTCCTGCTGTAACACTGAGTTTAGTCTGAAAGAGGCTCCATCAGTGAACTTCACTCCCTTTATTAGTATGAATATGCTGGATTATTGTCTAGTGAGCACATATGGAGTGTTAGCTTGTGAGAGAAACAGTCGGCCGTCTGAAGCAGATCATTCAGTTTCCTCATATGAGAACAGATTTCTGCCTGTTACTGTTCTTCAGCTTAGAGAGTCAATAAACAGCCTCGTTCAGATGGACTGAGTTGAGAAAGAGCTGCCAGATATTTACAGATATCCCCACATTGAACTCTGGGATTAAAGTCTAAATGGATTGTTTCCTTTAGTTCTACGAAGTTCAGCACTGAATGTTTTGTGTGCAGTTAAAGCAGAAGAGAAAGAAGTGCTAACTGAAAACTGATTCTGATAAATAATGTTTTGGGGGGGGATTTGGAAAAGTTGTTTTGCTAGAACCAATCCTTGAACCAATCTGGCAACCCAGCCTGGCGCTCTGAATGAAGGTGAAAGTGAAAGTAGCCGCTGCTTCTTCCGCTCTGGACGCTACAGTGGAGAGTCGTGTGTGTGGTTAGTGGAGAGTTTAAACTCGGTCTTATTATTATGGATCTGCTGTTATTGACAAAAACCTGATATGAACTGATTTAAAATGTGGACATATTTCACCACCAGCAGCGATACGACTGTATGAAGAGCAGCGAAGGTAAGAGCCGTTAGCATCATGCTAACCAGGAGAAAGAGCACTGAGAACATCGAACCAGAGAGGAAAAGAACAACAACTAATATAAACACAGCATTATAGAAACCTCTCTCTCTCTCTCTCTCTCTCTCTCTCTCTCTCTCTCTCTCTCTCTCTCTCTCAAAAGCGTCTCTGATGGTTTTATACTTTGAACATGAAAGGAGGAAGTGATTCTCAGTTTCTCTCTCTCCTGACGGGCAGTGGGTGCAGATCCTGTTCTTTCTGTCCAGCCTGCTTTTCCTGTGCCTCCCTGTTTCTATGGCCAGTTTATGGTCACTCAGTCTGTACTTCGTTAGTGTTTGTCTTTGTTTGTTATCTTTGATCCTGATTAGATAATTGGCTAATGAGTATTTCCGATCAAGCATTTCGTATCATGTGAGTTTGTGTTGGTGAGTGATCTGGTTTCTCCAGTAGAGGCTGTGATCCGCTCTGTTATCCTCAGCCTCTCTCAGTGTGGAGCGCTGAGCTGTTAGGTTGGCCTCTAAGTTCTTTATCCTGGCGAGCTGGTTTAGTGGGTGATTTGGGTCTGTCTTGTTGCCGATGAAGGCTTTATAGTGAAAGGAGTCTGGATCTGACCGGGTCAGGTGGTACCAGAATTTACAGCATCTTTTCTGGATGTCCAGAATGAGCGGAAACCTGCCTAGCTCTGCTCTGCAGGCCAGATTAGAGACACCTCTGTTCACCTGCAGGACGTCTTTGCAAAATTCAAGATGAAATAGTTCTGTGGGTGTTTTGTCCCAAATTTTGTAATTTTGTGTTCTTTCTAGTCCCCAGATTTCAGTGCCATATAACATTATTGGTTCACTTACTGATTTAAATCATTTTAACCAGATTGTAACGGGGGGCTGAATTTGGAAATTGTTTTTCTAATCATGTAGTAAGATCTACGAGCTTTTTCCGTCAGTGCTGTAATCGCTGATTTCAAATTTCCTGCTGAATTTAATATCACACCTAAATAAGAATAGCTGGTGGTGTGTGACATTACTGTGTCTTCAAAAGTAAACTGGTATTTCTTCTCCTGTAATCTGGCTTTATTTTGAAAAATCAGTATTTTTGTTTTGTCCATATTTACTGTAAGGGCCCAGTCTTTACAGTAAGTCTCCAGTATTGACAGGTTCTGCTGGAGTGCGTCTTTCCTAATACGCTACTTTCCTTTCCTAATATGCTACTCACACAGATTCCTCTGTAGTTTGAGGGCTGTAGTTTATCTCCATTTTTGAAGAGGGTGATGATGCCTTTGTTCCAGATTTCAGGGAATTTACCAGTATTTAAAATCAGGTTGAACAGTTTCAGCACTGCCATCTGAAGCTTAGGGCTGCTGTATTTGAGCATTTCTGGTCTGATCATGTCGGGTCCAGAGGCTTTGTTTACGTTTAGTTTGTGAATTTGGTCTCTGAGCTCTGTGATTGTTACAGGTGTGTCTAGTTGGATTAGTTTGTGTTTTACGGATTCCTCTAATTTCTTTAGTTCTATGGTTCTTTGTTTCTGTGTTTGGTTGAGACCTTTATGTTCTGGGTTCTCAATCAGGATTCAAAATGTGTTTCCCAGATGTTGGCATTTTGGATAGGTGTGCATTCTTTATGTTTTGTTTTGTTGAATGATTTCCACATATCCCAGAATGTGTTTTCATTAACTGCTTGTTCAGTTCTGATAACCGAGTGGACATGTATTGGCTCCTTTTTTCTTGCAGTAGTTTTTTTGTATTGTTTCAGTGCAGATAAATATTGTATTCATAGTTCTTGGTCTGTCGGGTTTCTGTGTTTCTGGTTTGAAAGTTTTCTAAGGACTTTTCTTGATGTTGCACACTCACTGTCAAACCATCTTTCTTTGCTAGTTTTATTTGAATTTGTTCTTTTTTTATCAGTTCTTTTGAGATCTGAAATAATTGCCAGAGTACTAAATATATCATTCAATCTTTTGGTTGCCATTTGGACATTTTTGTCATAGGATGGGTCAAGAAATGTGTCTAACATAAGGTTTATTTCTGTATTTCTAAGAGCTGCTTCAAATTTGGCAGTGCTGCTGTTTGTCCATTTGAAAGTGGTGGGTAAATTAAACAGATTGTTCTGTTTGCCATCAATCAAATATGGCTCGTTATGTTTCTTTAGATACAGTGTTATAGGGCAGTGATCTGACAGGGGCAGCTGAGGCTGTACTACAAATGCATTAATATGTTCAGGCTCTATATCTGTTATAATATAGTCCACAACACTGTTGCCCAGTGAAGAGCAGTCTGTATAGTTTCCCTGAGAATCACCCCTTGTCCTTCCATTTACAGTGTAGAGACCAAGACCTTTGCAGAATTTCAGTATTTATTTTCCATTGTTATTAATAACACCATCTAAACTCTGCCTTTGAATTGGTGCTCCTGAGTTGTACATGTTGGTGGTTTGGCTGAATAGATGGTTATTTCCCTCTGAACTTATGTAATCAATTTATTTGCCTGTTCTGGCATTGAGGTCTCCACATAGTAAAACTGATCTTAGAGACTGGAAGTGTAAGATTTCTTCCTGGAGCTCTGTAAAGCATTCCTTTTGGTAATGGGGGGAGTGAGAAGGTGGAATGTATTTTGCACAGAGATATACATTTTTGTGAGTGTTCATAATATTGTTTTTGATGCATAACCAAATATGTGCTTTACCCCTTTTAATAGGATATATATATATATATATATATATATATATATATATATATATATATATATATATATTCCCTGCCGCTCTTTATTTGGGGATGTTTTACTGAGGGAACAATAAGTTCTCTGAAATTACTGGGACAATGCGTAGATAAATCTTTGTTACACCATGTTTCAAGTAGAATAACAATATCCATGTTTCTAATAGTGTGTATAAAGTCAGGGTTTGCACTCTTCAATCCGAATGTTGAAGAGTTCAGGCCCTGTATATTCCAACTGCTAATGCGAAGGGATGACATTTAAACTGATATATGTTTCTGGTTAAATAAAATAAAATTCAATTCAGTTACTTTTTAGGTTGTTATCTGTAAATCTGTTGTTTTACAGTTTTTGGGATTTTTTATTATTTTTTTTTAATATCTTTATGTTCACATTTGTGTGTATTCAGCTATCATTCATATTTACATCTACATACATGTAAACACGTTCACACTCATACTATAGGTTGTCATACCTATGATCAGTTTAGGTCAGTTCAGGAGTTTTGAGCAGATGAGTGCCAGCATGTCTTTGATTTGGCTGTATGTGTTCTGCTCCGTTGTTCATTTTAAAGTTACTGCAGCGTAATTTTCTGTTTGCACTCCTGTTTGTTGTGCCTGGCTGGATGTTCGTCCTCTGTGGGTGGGGACCTTGCTGTTGTGCGATGCTGGAGTAGAGTAAGGGTCAGGCTGATAGACAGCTGGTGTAGGATGTCTTGCTGCATCATTGGGTGGGGGGGTTGAAGTTTGTGTGAGTCCAGTGGTGATCAAGGTTGTGTGTAGCTCTGTGGTGTAGTCAGGCTTCACTGCAGGCTGGCGATTAACACACGTGGCTTGACTGACTTCCATGGTTCTCTTCATTGTTTTATTGTATTCTGTATTCCGAGAACTGGTGGTTTTTGTGGTCTTGTGGGGTGTTCTGTTCATAGAGGTGTCTTATAGGCTTCTTGCAAAGATTCCCACTCTTCTCTTTGTCAAGTGTACATGATCATACAGATGACTCGGATTGATGTCCAGGTGGTGTGCTAAGTGCACGTGGGGTAAGAGTTTACAGCACTGTTCTACCTCTGAGTTGATGCCATCGATGACCTGCTGGGGCACATCTTTTCTGGGAAGCAGTGTGGACAGGGTCACTCTGGCTGTAGGCAGCTTTCTAGAAGCTTTCAGGGCGATGAGGTGAAGTCCTCTGGCCACGTCTGTCCTTCCTGCTGAAAGGTCATTGGTCCCGGTGTGTATGAGGATGTGTGATGTGTCCTGGAGTCTCTTGTCCTCTAGCAGATCAAGGGCTCACTGGATTGTTGGGCCCCAGAGTTTAATGGCTCTTTTTCCAGGGAAAAGTCGATTGATATTTAAGAATTTCCCATTTGAGTCACATATTAGGGCAACTTTAGGATTTTGGAGTGGAGTGCGTTTTGAGTCTTTGGTGTGGGGTTCTGGGGTTTCACAGTTTTGTTGATGAGATGGCTCTGATCTTATTTGTGTGCTGGTTTCTGGTGATGGAGTAGAGGAAGACGATGGTACAGCAGTTCTGCTGGACAGTTCAGCTTTTAGCTCCTGGACTTCTTTCTGAAGGCTGAGCAGGAGGCTGTGATGTTCAGGTGTGACTGTGGAGAGCTCCTTCTTGAGCCTGGAAACCTCCTTCTACAGGGCCTGATTGTCCTCCTCTAGGTCTCTCACTGCAGACTGGAGTTGTTTTATGCGTTCTGCTTGTTGATGAATCAGTCTAGGTGTGTTCTCGTTGTCAGAGGTAGATTCTTTGAGCTCAATAAGCTCTCTTTCTAACACTGACAGACCCCGCCTCAGTGATCCTATCTGCTGAGATAGCCAGGGAGTTTTGGAGGTATTGTCCTGATGAGGTGTGGAGCTGCTGTCCCTGAGTGGAGACCTGTCCAGTTGCTGAATGTCTGGCTCTGTTTTCAGCTCATTTGTTAGGTCCTTTAGTTTGTGGTCATTTTGTTGGAATTTTTCCAGACTGTTTACGGACCCCTGCACCATGACAGTACCACTGTGGTAAAGGTTAACGGTTAGGGTGATGCTGTCTGATGTGTTTTCCTCATGAGCTGTAATCTGTGTTCCTTTACAGATGCCATTCTTTTTTTACATTTATGTAGGTGTGGCGTAGAGCTTTGTGCCAGGCTGAAGTGAATTCTGTATAAAAAAAATTATTTTGGATTTTTTCTTGACACCGTTCTCTGTTCTGTAGTCGATGGTGTACATTTCTGGGTTTTCTTTTAAAACTTGCATTTTAAAGCGTCCCTTTGCTTCTGAGGACCACATTTCTTTTGGGTATTGTATCTCTAGGGGGAGCACCCTGCACAAGGTTTCATTGTTCTTGAGTATTTGACTATTCAAACTGAGAGAAGGATCTGGTGCAGGTTCTTGTTCTAGCATTTTTTTTTTTTAACAAATCAGTTGCTACAGTTCAGATATTTTACAGTTGAACAACCCAAAAAGTGTCAGAAACTTAGCAGTTCATTTTTTGTCTTCTCTTTCTCTGGATGAAAATATGCTTAATTTTCTTCCTCTTCTTTTTTGAGCTTTTAATTCAGTTATTACTGGCCTGTTGGCTTTGTGTCTTAAACAATGCAGAGTGTTGCTATGGTAACAGCAGATGCTTAACTGACAATTAACAGTTAGCTCCTTAGCAAAGTGGTCTAAAATCACTTTTTCTGAAGTTCTTACTTTGTTTTTTGAGGTTCAGGACGGTCTCTGGGTGTTCCAGTTTGCTTGTCCACCTTTTCTTTATCTGTATTCTTCTTTTTTCTGGAAAAAGTATTGAATTTCACATTCCTTGTTTGGGAGCTCAACTGTTTTGCTGCTGTTGCTGCTGCTCGGAACTTGGAACATCTTGGAACGTCTCTCTCTCTCTCTCTCTCTCTCTCTCTCTCTCTCTCTCTCTCTCTCTCTCTCTCTATCTCTCACTGTCTCTCTCTCTCACTGTCTCTCTCTCTGTCTCTGGTTGCGCCGTCTTTCTCCCACTCGAACGGGTTCAGGTGTGTCCCGCCGGCTGAAGCAGCAGTCGAGGACGTGCTGCTCGCGGTGGGGGAGAAAGTTGTTTTACCACCAAATCTAGAATGAATAAAGCAGTAGTGGTGTTTGTGAAGGAGGCGCGCTTAGTGAATGAACTGATGGAAGGGGGAGTCTGGGTGTTGGAGACTTTTGTGCCGGTGTCTCCGTTAGTGACGCCGGCCACAAAGGTCACCGTCTCCAATATTCCTCCTTTCATCTCAAATGAACTGATCGCCAAGGAGCTGAATCGCTTTGGAAAGTTGGCGAGTGAGATTAGGTCAGTTCCGCTGGGCTGTAAGAACGCGGCGCTGAAGCATGTCCTGTCCTTCAGGAGGCAGGTGTTTATGTTCCTGAATAGCGCGGATAAAACGCTCGAGGCCGCGTTCCGTGTGTCTCATGGCGACGGGTCATATATGGTGTACTGAAGTGCTTTAAGTGCGGGAGCGTTAGGCATAAACGGTTTGAGTGTCCGCTAAATGAGCGGAGGAGCGCGCTGGAGAACCGGGCCTCCACTGCAGCGGAAACGACTGGGGCCCCAGAGGGGGGTACTGAGAGTAACGCTCCTGAGGAGCCAGGTGAGGGTTCATCCACTACTGCAGCGTCAGGAGCAGAGCGTGGACAGGAGGTGAGTGAGCACTTGATGAACAAGTTTTCAGATGATGTGGGTGTTCAGCAGCAGGCTGACCATGGTGAAAGGGTGGTTGATGATGGGGTGAGGGGTCAGGTGGGTGCTCAGGTGAGTGATGAGCTTAGTGCTCACTCAAGCAGAGGAACAGGTGAAAGTTCAGATTGTGGGTTTCAGAATGGTGCTCAAGTGAGTGGAGAGGCTAGTATTCAGGTGTGGGGTAAAGTGGGTGCTCTGGTAACTGGTGAGGCTGGTAATCAGGTGTGCAGAGAGGATGGTGCTCAGGTGCAGGTTGGACTGAAGGTAGGGGGGAGCAGTGCTGAAGAGCAGGAATCTGAGTTAGTGAGTGATGCTCAGTCAGGTTTACCTGTGTCTCAGGAGGAGAGTATGGAGGAGGACAGGATGTTTGAGGTGTCTGATGTGGGAGGAAGTCAGTACAGCAGTCAGAAAGGCAAAATGTGTAAAGATGGGCGTGCAACCCGTTTTGGACCAGGGCAATGTATGAGCACAGAGCACGTAGGGGGAAGGTTTTTCCTGCTTTCTCAGCCTGTTTTCTGCTTTACTGCTTTCTCTCACTTTTCCCTGTCTATATGGGGGTTTTACGGGTGGGCTCTCTAAATGTTAATGGGTTCAGGGACAGACGTAAACAGGCCCTCTTTTCTGAACTTTGTAGTCTAAAAAAGTTAAATGTCTGTTTCTTACAAGAAACTCACAGTGATGATAATACAGCTTCTGAATGGGGTTTATGGTGGGAGGGGGAGTTTTTTCTGAGTCACGGTTCAAATGTCAGTGCTGGTGTTGCCATCCTGTTCTCACAATCAGCTATGGTTAATGTACTGTCTGTTAAGGAGGTGGTAGCAGGACACTTACTAATGCTGAAGGCAAAGGTCTATGACCATGCCTTTGTTTTTATAAATGTGTATGCCCCAAACAGGGGACCAGATAGAAGTGAGCTGTTTATCAGACTGAACCAGTTGTTGCAGTCACTCTCCCCAGAGGACACTGTGGTGTTGGGGGGGGGGATTGGAACTGCACTTTAGACTTTGTTAAAGACAGAAATGAAGAAGAGCCACACCCTCAATCTGCTCTTACTCTGGCCAACACTGTGTCCCATTTTGATTTAATAGATGTATGGCGGGAAAAATACCCTTCTGTGAAACAGTATTCTTGGGTTAAAATTGTGGAAGGGGGAGTTTATGCAGCGTGCTTGGATAGATTTTATGTCTCGAAGGGTGCGCGGAATATGGTTAGTCAGTCTAGTATTCAGCCCACTTCTTTCTCGGATCACCACTTTTGTACCGTGGAATTTTCTTTTACATTTCACACTCCAGGAAGTTGTATGTGGTATTTCAATAAGGTACTTTTACAAGATAAAGGTTTTTGTGAAAATTTTAAACTTTTTGGGGGGAATGGGTTGGAAAAAAACAAGAGTTTGAGAGTCTTATGCAATGGTGTGGGAAGGCTCAGATTAAGGTTTTCTGTCAAGATTTTACAGCTTATTCTACTTCCAAACTGAGAAATGCAGTTGGTGCTTTGGAAAGAGACATTACACGGATACACAATGCAATGATAAATCAAAATGTTTCTGATTTGCGGACAGAGCTCACAATGAAGTTACAGGAGCTGAGTGACATTTTGTATGAGAAGGCAAAGGGAGCTTTGGTCAGATCCAGGTTCCTGTCTGTGAAGGATACGGACGCTCCCACGGCTTTCTTTTTTAACTTGGAAAAGTCTTCCACCCACAATAAGACATTGCTGTCAGTTCGTAGAGATGACGGTGCAGTCACAACAGACCCAGTTGAGGTGAGGAGGCTGGCTGTAAGGTTTTACTCTGAACTGTTTGTGGCCAGTGCCCTGGATCAGCAGTGTTCCCGGGCCCTGCTTGAAGATCTGCCTCAGCTGGATGAACAACACAAGCAGGAAATGGACAGTCCATTGACCTTTGATGAAGTCACCAAGGCTGTTTCTCAGCCCACTTCCGGGCGAGCGCCTGGTGTGGATGGTTTGCTAGTCAACTTTCATAAGGCGTTCTGGGGGATCATCGGGAGGGACTTGTTTGAAGTTCTGCTGGCTAGTTTTAATGCTGGTGTGCTCCCGAAAAGCTGTCAGCGTGCCGTTTTATCTCTCGTACCAAAGAAGGGAGACCTCTGTCTCCTGAAGAATTGGAGACCAGTGTCACTTCTATGCTCAGATTATAAGATTCTGTCACGCTGTATTGCAAATAGACTGAAAAGAGTTCTGGGAATGCTGGTGAATGAGGATCAGTCCTACTGTGTACCAGAAAGATCGATTTATGATAATCTGTTTTTAATCAGAGATTTATTTGATTATGGTAAAGTGTCTGAATTGGAGTTTGGTTTAGTCTCCCTTGATCTAGAGAAGGCTTTTGATCATGTAGATCATAACTATCTGTTCGACACTGACGGCTTTCGGGTTTGGGAATGTTTTTATGTCTTGGGTCAGGTTGTTGTACACAGGCGCCTCTTGTCTAATTAAGGTGAGAGGGGGTTTGAGTGTCCCTGTTCTAGTGCGTAGGGGGATTAGGCAGGGCTGCCCACTGTCTGGACAGCTGTACTCAGTTGCAGTCGAGCCCTTACTCAGCTTATTTCGGAAAAGACTGGCAGGTCTACAGATTGATAAGTCTAATTAAGGTCTCTGCATATGCAGATGACATCACTGTAATAATACACCACGAGCAAGATGTTGTATCCCTGAAAAATGTTTTGTTCTGCGTCTGCAGGCGGTGCAGCGGTTGCTGTATCATGGCCGTCACAGCTGGATGGATGTTGATGGTTGTTTTTGTTTTTAAAAGTTTGTTTTGATGCTTTCAGTGAGGAATTCTCTGATAGAATTTTTATCGCCGGGGTGAAGTACAGGACTAGCAAGCGGAAGAAAATGTGTCTTCTAAATTATATTGTAGGGTCAGCAAAATTAGCTATATGGAAGACGAGGAAGAATAAGGCCACAAGTGCTGGCTGTGTGAATCCTGAGCTGATGTTGAAGTGGCTGATGGCGGATTAGAGTGGAGTATGAGTATTATAGGCTGGTGGACCAGGTAGAGGTTTTCAGCCATGTGTGGGGACAGAGTGACGTACTGTGCTGTGTTGATGATGATTCTCACCTAGTCTTCCAGTTTTAACTGTGTTTTAACTTCATAAATCTGGATGAATCTGTTGTGATAAAGGTGTAATTATATGGATGTAATAAAGATGTGTTAAATCTCTCTCTCTCTCTCTCTCTCTCTCTCTCTCTCTCTCTCTCTGTAGGAGGAGATAAAGAGATAAAATGGCGGCTGAAAGAAACAGTAAGTTAAACTTCCAGAACCTACAAAAGGTTTTACTGAACATCATTAAATAAAATTCAATCAGAGAGTTTATTTTTATTGTGGAGACACAACTATTAATGTGCGTGTGTGTGTGTATGTGTGTCTGTGTGTGTGTGTTTGTGTTTCTACACAGATGAGTTTAAACTCTTTGGTCCCCGTGGTGATGGAGAGTATCACTCTGGCTCTGTGGTCACTCTCTCCTGTCACCTGTCTCCTGAAATCAGTGCAGTTGCCATGGAGATCAGGTGGTTTAAGGGGACGGACTGTGTTTGTCTCTATAAGAACAGGCAGGTGACAGAGGGGAGGGGCTACGAGGGCAGAGTGAGTCTGTTCACTCAGGAGCTGCAGGGAGGAAACGTCTCCTTACAGATCAGAGACTTTGGAGAGTCAGATGAAGGAGATTATCTGTGTCAGGTCACCAATGGAGACACAACAGAGGAGTGTACAGTAGGAGTGAAGGGTAAGTATTCCAGAAGTTCACTGTACATAAACTCATCATCATCATCATCATCAGCGTCTCGTCTCAGAGTGAAAGATGGAGAGACAGAAATGAGAAACACAGATGTTCAGGATGGAGCTGTGGTCAGATAAAGGAGGTCAAACATACAGAGGGTAAATGATGTCAGTGTGGAGTGAAGGACAGATGGAGCATTTCAGTAGAAAAACAGAGACTCTGTTTCTCTCTCTGACACTAAACCTCCACATCATGACTGCACAGCGGAGAACTTACAACTGCAGCTCCACTAAAAACTTCTAGAAGAACAAAATTAATATTTAAGATGAAGAAATAAAAAATGGAATTATATCATTAAAATATTATATGTAGTGTGTGACGTCACTACAGGCTGCTGACTGGCTCTCACTACAAATCCAGTTCTGAACTGATTAGAGCTGCAGATCCACAAACTACAGAGCCAAAAAGGGGCGTGTTCATTTACATTTATCAGAACAATATTCTAAGATCCAGATAGAAGATTAAATCTGATGTTGATCTTGTAAAGAGCTGAAGGTGAAGAATGTGAGTGAATGTGATCTCCAGCCTGTAGATCTGGTGATGATGGTGAAGATTCTCTACATCTGTAAAATCACAGCAACACTACAGTTTTACAGCTGAGTTATTTCAGGCCAGCTCACCTTCGGCCTGACAGGACACATCATGGATTTCCATCAACAAACATTCAAGAGAAAAGCTTCATTTATCTAATGAACTCAAGCAGAGTTTTAGTTTAAGCTCTAAATCAGTTTAGTTCAGTTCTAAATCATCTTAAATATGGAGCTCTTCTTACAGAATCACTGAGCTGAGCTGAAATATCAACTACTGACACTGTAAAAGTCAAACAGGCTGTTTTTGAGGTTTGAATTCTAAGAATTGTTTGTCTGAAGTAGCTTTAAGAGTAACGAGGATCAAAATGAATTCACAACTAAAAATCCATTTCTAGATCTTTTGGAATCTTTATTTTCACTACCAGGACGAATCCTTTATCCTCCAACACACACACACACACACACACACACACATATATATATATATATATATATATATATATATAATATATATATATATATATATATATAATTATTATTATTATTAGCAGTAGTAGAAGGAGCATATGCATTATTCTTATTACTGTTAGTAGTATTAATATTACAATAACCATTTATTTATTTTCCATTCAAAGCTGCTCCCTCTGTTTTTTTTTCAGAGCTGCAGGTAAAACTCTAATAAAGCAGCTCTGTGTGAGGAACTGATGGGTCTGTTAGTCGATCAGAGACAGTTCAGTAGTGAAGGATGAAGAACTACAGCACAGATGAGAAAAGGAGATTCTGATCAGGAGATAAAGAGTTAAAAAGACTCAAATATTAGAACTGTAAAGTGTTTCTGATGGAGATTTGACTAACTTTGTGTTTCCTTCTCATTTTATTCCACAGGATCGTGGGTGAGTAAATAACAGTGTTTCCTTCTTTCTCTGCTGGTCGTGACTGATTTTATACTCTTATCACATCAACTACATTCAATACAGACATCAAGCAGCTACATAATATTGAGATTCAGGTCAATTTCACATGATGAACAAAGTCTCTGATCTCAGAATGAAAGCTTTTGACTTCATCTCCCTCCTTCCTTCCTTTTAGACTTTCTCCTCTCAGTTCAGTCCAGTAGTGAACAAACACTGCAAACATCTGACTGTGGGAGCAGATTTTCCTCCATTAGTCGTTTTTCCCCAGCTTTGAAAGAATCTGATACAAACAGTGTCTTAAGTATTTAATCCAAATGAACAGAGATGGATTTCATAGCAGTTTTATTCAGATCACAGAGACTAACATCTGCTGATTTCTGCTCAAATGTTTAAAACATTAAAACGGCCTTTTTAGTACAGAAGTTTATGTATTTATATTATGTGAGACTCAAATATGAGCCAGTGTGAGTTCATCTCTTTAGGAAATGACAGAATCTCAGGTGTAGTAATGAACAGAAGGCTGTGATGTGAGGGAGAAGCTCTGAGAGCTCTAGAGAAAAGCAGTTGGGCTGCTAGCAGAGAAGGTGGAAGATGGAGTATTAGAAGCAGCTGAACCAGAATATTAATAATAAAATATTTGAATGGCTGGTGGATACATTTTAATGTGAAGGGACTAAAAGAAATGGCCTAAAATTACTAGGACAAATTCTGGTTCCATTGACTTACATGAAAAGTATGTGGGTTTTTTACTTCTGCTGTAAAGTTACCATTTTGGAGATACGAGGTTTTGTTACATATAATCAGTGAATTATAATACTCTAGGAAAATAGTGAGACAGAGAGAGAGAGAGAGAGCAAAATTACTCACAGGTAATTTATTCACTTCACAGGTATTTGGAGCACAGAGAGGTGAGTATAATTCAGTGTGTAGTGTTTTTATTGTGATGTGCTAATTGTTGAATGTTTGTGTTTAAAGACTGAATGTGTTTATCTGTACTGTGTGTTCAGAGTGTTCAGCTGAACATCACACACACACACACACACACTCACACTCACACACACTCTCACATACACACACTCTCTCTCACACACACACACACTGACACACTCACTCAAACACACTCACACACTCACTCACACACACTCACTCACTCACATACACACACATATCTGATCTACACACTGATACTGTCAGATCACACAGTGAGGTTCTCAGTTTTCAGTCTGATTATCATTAATATAATCAGAAATTTGTGTTTGAATCATTTCCTCACATGAACTTTAACAGCAGAGTCTCATTTTTTATCACCTGATTTCTCTCTGTTTAAAGTTAAGTGCTTGTTTTAAAGGGAGGAGCTTAGATACAGATTAAATATACATGCTTAGAAATCTGTAAACAAGACAAACCTGGCAACCTCAGAGGCCTGAACTGCACATGGGTGATTTCAATATTCTGAATGTGCCGCCCAGAAAATCAAGCGCAAGTCTGAAGCAGAGCGTCAGAGCAGAGCGTCAGAGCAGAGCGCCAGGCACCGCTGCTAAGCTGGTTTGTTTTTAGCCTAGCTTTTAGCCTTTTTTAACCCAACTCAGCAACACAGCTTTTGTTTTTTACCTTTTTTTTAAGCCTTGTTTTAACTGTCATATCCGTCTGAGCCTCTGCACTGACTACCCTAAACTACAGACTTTTGGTTTTATTTAGTTTAAATCTATGAGTTGTTTTCGCGCTATGCCTCCCCTCAGCTCTCCAGCTGGATGTGATAGCTGTGTGCGGCTGAGCCAGAAGATTAGTGAACTTCCACACGGACAGCCGGACTGCCGTTCCCCGCTTTGGAATTCTGCCCCGCTGACCCCTCGTTTCCCGACACCGCTGGTTACCAAGGAACAAACCCATCGTCCATCCCGCCTCAGCCTCGACCGAATCGCTACAGTCCTGCATCCACGCTCATAGTAGGTGACTCAATCATTAGAAACGTTAAGCACCACACAGCCGTAGTTCACTGTATCTCTGGTGCAAAAGTCTC
Source organism: Colossoma macropomum (assembly GCF_904425465.1). Classification (NCBI taxonomy): domain Eukaryota; kingdom Metazoa; phylum Chordata; class Actinopteri; order Characiformes; family Serrasalmidae; genus Colossoma; species Colossoma macropomum. The sequence goes on from NW_023495486.1 coordinate 44,965, forward strand.
TGACATTACACAGCAGCTCCCCAGTCCTCCGAAGAAATACGACTCGGTGAAGAAGATAGTAATACATGTGGGATGTAACGATATCAGAAATCAGTACACAGAACTGATGAAAAAGGACTTCACAAGCCTGCTGTCTTCTGTGCAAGACTGTGGTAAATCTGTTTTTATTGCTGGACCGATTCTGTCACTGGGAAAAGGTTCAGGATGTTTTAGCCATATTTTAAACCTTCACACCTGGCTCCAAAAAACCTGCCTCTTCAAAAACTTTTATTGACAAGAATTGTAAGAATGCTGTTCATAGATTACAGCTCAGCATTCAACACAATCATCCCTGCCAAACTCATTCCTAAGCTCACAGACTTGGGCTTGAACTCTCATCTCTGCAACTGGATACTGGACTTCTTGACGAGCGACCCCAGGTGGTGAAAGTTGGTAACGGCTTCTCTTCCACACTGACTCTGAGCACAGGGGCTCCCCAGGGATGTGTGCTCAGCCCCCTCCTGTACTCCCTGTATACACATGACTGTGTAGCCAAACACACGTCTAACATCATCTTCAAGTTTGCTGATGACACCACCATCCTAGGCCTCATCACTGATGGAGATGAAACAGCCTACAGAGACGAGGTCAGCACTCTGTCTGAGTGGAGCCATGACAGCAACCTCTGTCTCAACATCAGCAAAACAAAGGAGATGATCGGGGACTACAGGAAGCAGCAGAGGGGTGGTCACTCTCCCCTGTTCATCAATGGAGCCGAAGTGGAGAGAGTCAGCAGTGTGAAGTTCCTCGGCGTACACCTCACTGATGACCTCACCTGGTCCCTCCACACCAACACTATCGTGAGATCTGCCCGTCAGGGTCTCTTCTTTCTGCGCAGGCTCAGGAAGTTTGGTCTGCCTCCTCAGATCCTCACCAACTTCTACAGATGCACCATAGAGAGCATCTTCACAGGCTGCATCACTGTCTGGTACAGCGGCTGCACTGCCTGTGACCGCAAGGCCCTTAAAGGAGTGGTGAGGACGGCAGAAGCCATAATAGGCAACAGACTACCAGCCTTACAGGACGTCTATCAGTCCCGCTGCCTCAGGAAGATCAAAAAGATCCGGTCAGACAGCGTCACCCAGCACACAGCCAGTTCACCATCCTGCCATCAGGCAGGAGATTTCGTAGCATACAGGCTAGGACAACCCGGCTAATGAACAGTTTCTACCCAGAGGCTGTCAGACATCTGAACAAGCTGTGAAGCTGTGGGTCCTTCACCAACTACCATTTCACTCAGTCTTTTTGTCAGTATTATTATTATATCATATCATCTCTGCTATGGACAATAACACCTTAACACTAAGCCACTTTAAAGAACAATAACACTGAGTCACTTAGTCACTTTAAAATGTATATTTGTGTACATTTCTCTATATTTGTGTATATTTTATCTGTATTTTCTCTATATTTTGTGTATATTTAATATATTTTAGTTAGTTTTTCTTGTAATTTTATTTTTACTTATTTACTTTCTGTAGAGTGATTGTCTGAGCCTCCCCACAAGCATTTCAATGCATAAATGCCCTGGCATGTTGTGCAAATGACAAATAAACTTGAAACTATTTTAAACATTTTAGTGAACAAGCTTTTCTATCTTACTTAGCAATGAGTGAAATCCACCTTACACTAAAAATTCCAGATGTTGACTTGGCACTAAACCACTTTAGCAAATAATTTCTAACGGTGGTAAACAAACACGCCCCCCCACAAAAAGCAAAGAATAAGAGACAGATCAAGTCCCTGGTTCTCTAGTGTAGTTTCCTCATTGTTTAAAGGTGGAAATAAAGCTTGGTCCACTGCCAGATGCACTGGAGAGAGAGGCCACTGGCTCACGTTCAGACTGCTGAGAAATAGATGTACCTCTGCAGTTAGAAAGGCCAAATCAGATTATTATCTCAGCCTGATTACCAGCTCTACAAACAATCTAAACTTTTGGAAAACTGTAAAACCCCATAAAAACAATGTCTCTACCCTTCCAACCAGCGTTATAGTTCATGATCAGCTGATATTTAATCAGAAGGAAGTCTGTAGAGCTTTTAACACACATTTTGCTGCAGCTGGGCACATTTTTGAAAATACAGACACAAATCTGCTGTTAGGTCAAACTGACAACTGTACTGTTACCCAGAGCCATGGTGTCTTCACGCTCCAGCCCTTCTCTCCAATCATAGTAGCTAAACCTCTCACTACTATTAATCCACGAAAAACTACTGGTGAAGATGGGCTGGACCCCTTACTTCCTGCGTCTGGCAGCCCCAATTATTTTAGAATACATAACATATATTTTTAATCTCTCTGTTTTATCATGCAGAATTCACAGGATCTGGAAAACAGCTCATGTAACTCCACTGCATGAAGGAGGTGAGGCAGCAGATGTAAATAGCTACAGACCAATCTCAAAACTGTCCTGTTTAGCTAAAATTTTAGAACTTCTAATAAACAGTCGACTTAAATCATTTCTATATGAAAATTCTGTCCTGCTTAATTATCAGTC
>NW_023495486.1:52500-67173 GCF_904425465.1 Colossoma macropomum
GATCAAATATATATGAGTCAATGTGCTGCTCAGGTGGGTCTTCAGTGTTAAATGAATGTGTTTCTCACAGAGTCCTCAGAAGAGCCCAAACGTTATGAAGATAAAGAGAGTATTTTAATGGAGAGAAACGCACAGCTGATGGAAAAAGACAAACACATTCAAGAGGAAGAAAAACTTCTGACCAAAAACACAGAGATACTTCAGATGAAGGACAAGATGCTGGAAGAGAAAGAAACACTCCTCACAGAGACAAAAGAAAAACTGGACCAAATGACCAAAGAGACTCAGACACAGCTTAAAGATAAAGACTCACAGCTGGACACTCTGAGAAAAGAACTGCAGGACAAGAGCAGCAAAGTACAGGAGATGATGATCCTTCTGGACCAACAGAGAACTGAACTCAGCCGTCAGCAGAAAGAGTTAGAAGAGAAAGATCAACAACTTAAACACACAGGTAAGAATTTAAGACACAGACTGACTGTAAAATATCTGACTGATAAATTAATATTCTGTCTTTATCATTTCAGCACAACAGAATTCAGACCTACAGACTGAAACTGAAACACTGAAAACGCTCATTTCATCACAGACGACTGGTGAGTTTCAGCTTTAAGCTCAGTCTTTATTAACTGTGTTCATTAATGAGAGTTGTATATGTGATGTAATGTAATGTAATGAGTCAGGTTTGTCTGACCACACTGAGCAAATTCTATGACCGAGTGAATTCAGCTTTTTCCAACTACGCAGTTCAACTGTGACATATTTTCCTGTTTCCTCTCGCTGTGGGAGCGAAGCAGACGCTGCTTCATTCCCTCCTGCATCTCACGCAAAACTGAAAAGCGTGTTTATTTGGATTTACTCAACACGAACACAGAGACAGATACAGAAGTGCTGGTTCATCGTAACGCTGTGGGTGGGTCATTGGGCCGGACTACAGGAGTGTGCTTTGTTGACTGTGGTGGTGTCAGATATGTGTGTAAATAACAAAAGGCCCTTTTATTGGCCAGAGCAGGTTCATATGCTGATTCTGATAATCTGAAAATGCTGACCATCGGCTCTGATCTCCAGTTGTGCTGATTATCGGTCGACCCCTAACAGACACATGTGTTCCTGCTTCAGTTCTGCTGGAAAAGCATCCAGGAGCAGAGATTCTTTAGTGAGGAGAACTGACACTTAATGTCATGTGGGTCTGTCAGATGCTGGTGGCGCTCTTGAGCCGGTCCACAGTGAAAGGGTTCTTATAAAGCCTTTATTAACGCTTAGTCAGGTTTATGAACTGCACTTGTTTTCACAACATAGAATGAGAAACTTCAACACTGCTGTTATTTTTAATGATGGGAGTGAAATGAACTGGCCAGGCTCCTCTTAAACTCACACTGGCTTGAGAGAATATCAGGAGTGTTTAAAGCACAACAAGGCAAGAAAGTGAAACAACGGCAATTTAAATAACAAATAAATAAATAAATCAGGAGATATTTTTTATTTGTTTATACTTTTATGGTCTCTACATAATTCTGTATATGCTATTTTACAGTTTTAATGTTTTCACTAAGATTGTAAAATGTGGAAAATAGTATAATTGAAATAAAACATTCTGTAAGTAAGTTTGTCCAAACTTTTGACTGGTGTTGTAATTGTCATTAATTAATCTCTTCCATTAATTTCCTCATTTCAACTCCTGATTAATTCCAGACTGAAAAATAATTTTATAAATATAGATATTTTTGATGTGTTTAACACTTTTTGGTCTCTTGATGATTCTACATCTGTTCCTTCACTTTGAGTCAAAAATGTGGAAAATAGTAAAAATAAGGAAAATTATAAGTAGGTGTGTACAAAGTTTTGAGTGGTAGTGTAATTGTTGTTAATCTCTACCATTCATGTTTTATGAATATATTTGACTCTTTATTTTCCAGTTGATTTTTTCCAGGCTTTTTGTAAAAGAGATAAAATCTATTCCACTTAAGTGTTTCCCTAACAGCTATTAAACTCACACTGCTGTTAAATCTCAGTACTGTGTATCTGTTAACTTTGCACACTGTGAACTGAGAAAGACTGAATTTCTATTTTCTTACAGATTTAACTGAAAAGACCAAACAGCTTAAAGAAACAAAACACATTCTCTCTGAGAGAGACAGACAGCTAATGGAGAGAGAAGAACAAGTGGAGGAGAAAGACAGACTGACAGAAAACACAACAACACTTCAGATGAAGGAGAAGATTTTAGAAGAGAAAGACAAACTTCTCACAGAGACACAAGATGAACTGAGACAAACAACAAAGACCTTAGAGAGTCGTAGAAAACAAATGGAGGAAATGGAGAAAAGACTTGTGGAGAAAGATGAAGAATTAAAAGAAGAACTGAAAGATAAAGACAGGATTCTAAAAGAACATTTAGAGACAATTGATAAGAGAGATTCATTATTAAAGGAAACTAATGAAAGATTAGAAAGTGTTAATAAACAGCTTAAAGATAAAGACTCACAGCTGGAGAATCAGATCAAACTGCTGAGAGAGAAAGAGACTCTACTGGAGGTCACAGTGAAAGAGGTGGAGGAGAAGGAGAGACTTCTAAGAGAGAGAGACACACAGCTAATGGAAAGAGAGCAGCAGGTTGAGGAGAAAGACAGACTTCTAGAGGAGAGAAACAAGCAGCTGCAGGAGAGAACAGATCCAGACTCAGCAGCTCCAGACAGGAGGAGGAACAGCAAAGAGTTTTTACCTCCACTCTGTAAGTAACTAATATTGTTGCATGAATATGAATGTATAAAGTGTGTATATTGTTATGTGATCACACACTGAAGATGACTAACTAATTAAAATACAGATGAAAATTCCAGAAAAATATTATTTAATATGGATTAAAACAGATATAACAATTGTCAACTTTGCTGTAAAGTGTAGTTCTATAAGAGTTTAGTATTTGGTGAAATCAGCAAACTAAAGTGTTAAACTTTTATTTACAAATTTCATGACATTTTTCTTATATAAAAACTATTTATCTTATTCAGCTCCGCCCATTTAAAAGCAGCAGCTCTTCAGATTTTTGTCTTTTAGCTTCTGGTTTATGATGACCGCCATCAGAAAACAGTGTTTCTCTACCTGAACCAGAAGAACAGACTTGTGTTCTTAGGAAGAACGTTCCTTGAAAGAACAACCTTTGAGAACCTATGAGAACAGAGAACGTGTGTAGAACAGTTAGAGAAGCTGTGTTCTCACTGTTTATACTGTGCAGTTCTGTGAGCTCAGCTGATTCACCAGCACTAACAGTAACTAGTCTACAAGTTCAGAATGTGATACAAGAAATCTAAAACACCACAATACAAATGATTCAATCCAGTCTGATGTGACGCTGATATAGAAACATGTTTTTATTGCTTTAATGAAGCCAAAGTTCATCATTTTATTGATATGACCTCTTCATCAGCCACTGGTGGCATTTTTATTGAATGCTCATGTAGCAAACTCGAAACAGTAGTTGAGACCAGGCACGCACACCCAGGAAGTGGAGATCTGAAGATTTATTCCTGAATGAAAGTAGCATGGGGCAGTAGTAAGCTCACGCAGCCAGAGCAGCTCTCTCCCACTCCCTACAGATAGCCAAAACGTGACTGAGCTAAACATCAAAGTTCCATTCAAATTCAGCCTAAAATTACCACACACCGTTTAAACACATTCTGTGTCTCTAAGCTCTACATTTTATGTGCCGTTTAAACAGAATTCATGGCTTTTATAGGCTTATTAAGACACTTTAGGAAGAGAGCTATTCAGCACGTCTTACCCGTACAAGCATCCACTGTGCTTCTAACAAACCGGGTAAAACCGCTGCGTGGGTTTACCCTGGGTGTCACAGTAATTGAGGCCCCAGCTACAACACATGGGAGGAACCAAAAACTGAGCTGAGCTGCTGATCCAGAGGAGATCCAGGTGGAGGAGAAAGAGACGCTACTCACTATAATAACACTCCTCTTCAGCTGTGACTTACTGTGGTTCCCTTTGCTGTGCTAGAAACAAGCTAATATGTTCTAAAATAAACAAAGCTAGCGACTTAATTCATTCTTTATTGATTTAAAACTAAAACATAGCATATATATATATATATATATAATTAAACGCCTCTTTCGTGATCAGTTGCCACTAAAACAGAAGGTAAAAGACAAAATTAAGAAGATGGAGGCCTCCATGTTTCTTCTGTGATTAGAGTGAAAATGTAGTCAGTAACATAATCTCCTCTGTGCTGGTTGTTCTGTTTCATAGTGAATGAAGAGACTCCACAGTCTGCAGCACCACTCAGGAGAAGAAACAGTCTGCAGGGACTTCCTCCACATAGTAAATGATTCCACTGATTTCCTATCTTAAATATTATCTTAAATATTTCTCTAATTATAATAATCCCCATCACACAGTAAGAGATTTGATGCCTCATTGTTGTTGATTCACAGTGAGTGGAGAGTCCTCTAGTTCAGCCTCTCCAGAGTCAGTTCCTGTAGCAGAGCTCAGGCTGGTGCTGCTGGGGAGGACTGGATGTGGGAAGAGAGCAGCAGGAAACACCATCCTGGGCAGAGAGGAGAGGAGCCAGGCTGGAGCGTCTACAGTGAGGCAGCAGAGTGAGAGCAGACAGGGGGAGGTGGCTGGGAGGCAGGTGACTGTGGTGGACACTCCTGACTGGTTCTGTCCTGGGCTCTCTCTGGAGGAGCTGAGACGGGACGTGGGACTCTGTGTCCGTCTGTCCGCCCCAGGACCCCACGCCTTCCTCCTAGTCGTACCAGTGAAGCAGTCTACAGGAGAGGAGAGAGGCATGCTGGAGAAAATGGAGGAGATCTTTGGAGAGAGATGTTGGAGGAACACCATGATCCTTTTCACTGTTACTGATGAAGCCCAAGAGAAGAACATTGAAGAGTTTATCCAGTCAGGAAACCAGGAGGTCCAGAGACTCGTAGAGAAATGTGGGAACAGGTTTCACTGTCTCAGCATTAAGGAGAGCGGAGAAGGTGCTCAAACCTTAGAGCTGCTGGAGAAGATAGAGAAGATGGTGGAAGGAAACAGAGAGAAACTCTACAGCAGTGAGATCTACCTGGAGACACAATCTCAGATCAGAGAGATAGAGAGAAGAATTGTGAGAGAACGAGAGGAGATGAGAGAGAGACAAGAAAGAGAAACTAGAGAGAAGCTGGAGAGATGTGTACAGGAGACTTTTATAAAGTTTACAGAATCAACTGCTGACTTTCATACCAGAATAAATCAGCATGAAGAGCGAATAACTAAACTAGAGGGAATGTTAAAAGAGGAAAGAGACGAGAAGAGAAAGGTAGAGCTGGAGAGAGAGGTGGAGAGAGAGACTCAGCAGAGGAATGAGGCTCAGTTGGAGCTACAGAGACTGAAAGAAGAGACTGAAAAGGAGAGGAGAGAGATGGAGGAGAGACACAGACAGGAGATGGAGGAGATCAGGGAGACGTATGAAGGAGAAGCCAAGATGGAGGCAGAGAGGAACCTCATGAAGATCTTCCTGCCTGAACTCCAGCAGAGAATCTGGGAAGTCATGACAAAGCAACAGAAAGAGTTTGATTGTAGGATGGATGAAAAGGAGAGAGAGATAGAAACAATGAGACTCAGAGTGAGAGAAATTAGAACCACTTTACTGAAAGAGCTCCATAACTATAGAGGAGGAGCTGCTCAGGAGCAGAAGGAGGTCAGTAGGAGACTCTCAACATGCTGAGAGAGCTTCTTTACTGCTGGACATACAGACTGGACAGTAAAGGCCTGTCTGTTACTGTCTGTTACTGTAACGTCACTGATACTGAGATGCTTTTTGTACATAGAGTGAGTTTATCTTTTATATTATAGCTCCTGTGTCAGATTCACACACAGACACACTTTGTCATTAACTTAATCAGTAAAAATGATGTTTAGGTGTTGAGGGTCTTGTAAAAATCCACTGTATAATCTGTGTGATAGATACAGTAAGAGAGTGATCTGAAAACTAAGGTTCCTGTGGAATCAGGTCTGGACTTCACTACCTCATGCACCATTATGTCTGTAGCTCACGTCTTTATATTCAGTCAGTCACATTACTGACTGATTAAACTGGTACAGTAAAGCAGTCAGTAGAGTCACAGCTGTGTTCACTGTGGTAATGTAATGCAGCATTAACTCAGCAGTTGATGGTTCTGCACTAATCAGGGACTTGACTGTTGATTGTTTTCCACTGCAGTCTTTTTTAATTTAACCTTTCATTTATAATAAATAGGTTCTCCAGTGTGCAATATTACTGATTTAGGAATATATTTTGTGCATGTAATAATACAAATTATTATTATTTTATTTAACATAATCTAGTATACAGCATAATCTAGTATACTAGTACAGTGACACATTAACGAACGTCAGACAAGGTTTGCTAACATCAGCTCTGTGAGATCAGCAGCATGTCAGTGGAAAAGTGGGCTTAAGCCAGAAATATACTTTACTCAAGGATGTGAACACAAATGACACAAAACTCCTGGCCAAAGCGCTGCAAATGCTCAGGCCTGCTGTCCGAACTCGACATGACGTTTTAAGTTACTGTTGCGGTTAAAACACTAAGTACCCTGCTAGAAAAAGCAGCCCACCTGACTAATACCTAGACCTTAGGGTAGCGTAAAGGAGAGTGGGACTAATACTCAAATATTTAGGAAATGTACCTGAAGAGATTAAGTTATTACTTTTCAGATTAAAACATTTTTTTTCCAAAGTTTATGCTTATCCAGTGGGATAAGTGGACATAACCATGAATGCTGTCTGTGTGAGAATGTAAACATGGCACTGCCATGTAAAACTGACCATAAACAGATCGCCAGCTTAACAGCAGCTTCAGCTGTTTATGCAGTAAAAACAAACTGAAACTGCAAAGTTCACAGGCAGTCTGAAGTCTCATAACGGCTAAGGGTGAATGAATATGAGCTGGATTTTTTAGAAATACAGTTCATGATACTCTATGAAAGTCACACCACAGATTATCACTAAATTAACCCAGATTAAACAAAGAAAAGCAAAGAATGTCTGATTAGTAATGATGAAATGAGCAATGCAATTTTGAAAAATATGCGAATGAGTGTGGAGACATCTTTTGGATGTGTGTGTTCATTCTCCTGTTTTGGTTCAAGCGTGCATGCATGTCTGAACGTAATGTTTTAATTTGTGGATATAATACATTTAAATCCTCCTTCTGTGGTGCAGTTTTTATATTGTGAGTGAAGACTTTCAGTTCATTAGATGTGGGCTGAGCAGAGAATGTGAAGAGCAGTGTGTAGAGGTGGAACTCAATCTCAAATAGAAATCTATAATAGAAATACATTAGAATCTCTTAAAGATTTAAATGCAAGAAAAAGTGAAATCTCCACAAAAAAAATCCTTTTTTAACTGAATTTCTGCAACAGAGCTGTGACGAATCAACTGAAATGAGAAAACCACATTGATTCATTGATTCATTCAGTGCTGTTTGTTGAAGTAAGAACTTCACTACAACTTAAATTTCTCATATCCAATAAATATAGAACCATCTACAGCTCATTCTCCATCAATCTGAAGAACAATTACACAATGCAAAGAACAACTTAATCATACAAATCTTTCTTTGAGTGTTCATGGTTCTACATAGAACCGTTTTCTTTACTAAAGAACACTTGAAGAACCATGTGTGTTCAAATGCATAATCATTTTAAAATGCTGTTTTATTTTAAAGACTGGATAGAAATAAATTGGTCTGTTACCCTTTTAATGGAGCAGTAGGATGAACTAAAGAGAAAGTTTAAAAACAGCGAGTCACTAACATAACTGGAATAACTTAATTATTTAAGATTGTTATGAAATATCCTGGCTTAAATACAGAGGTAACTGCTACACGCCACGGTGTTTATAACATGATAGTGCTTAAAAGCATGATAATAGATATGCATATTATACTACAATAGCTTTAAAAGCAATTACCTGAACATGTTCAGCAAAACGAAGCCACCTCTTCATAAAACGGGATCTATTCTTCATCCACACTCGTATTGATAAACAGTTCAATTTACTTTTCTTTATTCTGCACGCCAATTAAACATCCACAGTGCTGGAGGAAAAAGTAAATGAGCCCCTGCATTTCATAACTCATCAATCCTCTGTTGGCAGTAGTAATCTCAAGCAAGCACTTCCTGTAGTTGCGGATCAGAGCTGCACAGCATTCAAGAGGAACACTGGACCATAATCCTAATAGAATTGCCTCAGCCATGTTCTTCAGGTGTCTGGTGTGAACAGCTCTGTTGCGATCATTCCACAGCATCTCTATTGGGTTAAGATCTGTCTCTGACTGAGTTACTCCAAAAATTGATTTTTTAAAGCCATTTTGTAGAACATTAACTTTAATGTTTAGGGTCATTGTCCAGCTTCTGCTGAGCTTCAGAGCTACCGCCCTGATATGGTCCTGGAGGATACCTCAATGAACAGTTCTGGTCCAGGCCCAGAGGCAGTGAAGCAGCCCTAGATCATGATGCTCCCTCCAGCAGACTTCACTGCTGGGGTTATGTTTTCATGCTGGAATGTGGTGCCCTTTTTATTGCATATGTACTGCTGTGTGTTCTTCCTGAACAATTCAGTCCTAGCTTCATCAGTACACAAAACATTTTCCCAGTAGAGTTTTGGAGTGTCAGTGTGCTCTTTGAAAAACTTCACGGATGCAACTATGTTGGAGAGCAGCAGCTTCTTCTGTAGTTTCCTCCAATGGACACCATGCATGGTCAGTGTTTTTGCTATGGTAGACTCATGAACAGAGATGTTAACTAGTTCCAATGATTCCTTCAAGTCTTTAGTTGTTACTGTTTGGTTCTTGTTTATGTCACTGAGTTTTCTGCTTTGTGCCTTTGGAGGGATTTTGGCTCAGTGCCCACGTCCAGAAAAAGCAGGAAGAGTACTGAAGATCATTTACATTAATAGACAGTGTAACTGTTGACTGATGAACTCTTAGAGATCACTTTGTAACCCTTTCTATGCAAATCAACAGTGACTGATCTTACTGGTCCTCTGAGGTCACTTTCTTGTGAGCCGTGGTTCACATCAACAGAGGCTTCTTGTGAACAGCAAACTCAAACTGTTTGAGTGGATTCTAGAGGTCAAAGTAGCTCCAATCTCATTACATTGACTGGACTCCAATTAGCTTTTGTTGCAGTCGTTAATCTGGGGGTTGACATTCATTTTCTAATCTACACTGTAAATGTTTAAGTGATGTATTAGTGACATTTAATATGAACCAGAAGGATGCATTATTTTTTGTTATTCATTTAAACAGATTGAATTTGTTCTCTATTGCAAATTTGACACAAATCAAATCCCTTGAACTTTTCCACATTTTTTCATTTTACATCCACAAACATAAATGTATTTTACTGGGATTTGATGTGATAGACCAACACAAAGTAGCAAATAATTGTGAAGTGAAAAAGTTTTCTAAATGTTTACTAAATAAAAATCTGAGGGTCTCTGGCTTTATGCACAGTACTGTCCATGTACACTGTCAGGACTGGACAGAAATCAGACACTCGCAGATTAAAATGAGAGGTTTTAATAAAGGGCTTAGGCACAAAGGGGTGGTCAAAAACAGTCCATGTCAGCAACAGCAAAAAACAGAAGTAGTAAAGGGGCATACCAAGAGACGTAGTCGAACAGTGAAGCACAAATCCAAAACCAGCAAAACAGAGTACAAAAGGGAGAGACAGAACACGGAGTAATAAACAAGCTAAGGTCAAAACACGAGCAATCAAACAGACCAGGGACGCTTTGTAGTGCTAGAGCACTGGTCAAAACTCGGCAGAGAACCAAACAACAGGAAAGTATAAATAGGTTGGGACACACGTGCAAACAATCAGTATTCAGGTGATTGTGAATGTGGGTAAGTCACGTGACTCTGGTTAGGCGTCACATGGGAGTCAGAGGCATCATGGGAGTTGGAGTTCTGTTCGGCTTGGGAGCCGAAGGGAAGCGTGACATACACGCACATCCATTCAGGTCTTCTCACTGCTGAAATAGGTGATTAGTGGGATTCAGAGGCTCCTAAATATATGATTAAAAAACCTCAGATTAACTCCACTTGAGGAGCTTCACAGTGATAGACGTGTTCAAAGGTGGGTCAGTGGGAGATCTGAGGACACTGAAATACTCTCTGCACTGACAGAGAACAGACTGTCAGGATGATGGAGATGGAGAGAGAAATGACTGTAGTTCTTTAGGAGGTCCCTAAACCCAAAGTGAGGAGCTGCTGAGTCTCACAGAGAGACGCAGGAGGAGATCCAGAACTCTATTAGACTCATATTAGCAGCACTACTTTTACTCTGAAAGGCACTGCAGCTCGTTACAGGTAAATGTGTAATCAGAGTGACAGATACAGTGCATCACTCTCTCATTCTCAAATATGAGCAGTGATTAAAAAACCTGCTAAAATGTTCTGAGAATATTATTACATTATTAGAACGTGTAGGTAACGTTAGGCAAAGTTGTGGGAACGTTCCCTGCTAACTGGGCAATATGGACCTCAACACACCAAAAGAACTTAGAGCTGCTGTGGTGGGCCGCCTTACTCTGAACCACAAACCCCATGAGCTCAGACTAGACCTGTACTGAGGTCATTACAGGTTTAACAGTAAACAAAATAAAGCAGCTGTGCTGTGGATTTCTTACAAGACTGTTTATCCAAACCAGTGTGAATGAACTGAATGAACTGATGTGAACAGCAGCACCGTGTTCTGTTAAACACCTGTCTGAATGTTTATAATGCTGTTTATTTTAAAAAGCAGTGAATGCACTTCATTTTTTAATATTTAATATTTCTATGGAAAATATCTGCTGCACAGTTTACAGATAATTCAGCATCTGTATTCTGTTACGCCTCTTCTTCACCTCTTGTTAGTTCTAAGGAGGAAATGTGGAGATATGCATTATATCCACACTGTACAGTGTAACATTCACTCAGCTTTATCTGCACTGTTTCAGCTGTGCTGCCACCTTGTGGACAGAGAAAACAACAGCAGCAGTGAACGTTTAATGGAAAGTTATTTTCAGGACAATTCCAGGAGAATAAGAAACTTTGAATCTACAATATATCAACCAGAGTTAAATCATCTGAAAATGTCTGTTTACAGACACTCAGAGCTCGTGTTTTTACTGACCGCATATGAAGAGCCGGTGGACGCTGCAGAGCTTGGGTGCCTACAAATCTTATATTAGTTCTGTTTCTAATCCCATCATCTTTCAAATGTTTCAGGGAAACATCAAGAGCACATAAACTAGATCTAATCATGTCGTTTTCTCTTCCACTCTTACAAGAATACAAAACAGAGAACTGTTTTGTTTTATTTTGTGTTTGACAGCTAATCTGATGATGTCCTGTTTTACTCTGACACTGCATATTCACTGACATACATCACACAAAACAGGTTTGTTTGTTTGTTTGTTTGTTTGTTTGTTTGTTTGAGGCTGTAATGTAGCGGTAATCCAGTCTGTGTGGAGGTAGTTGAAGTTGATTGCAGCTTTTGGTTATGCAGCGTTCAGTTTACTGCTTATGATTACATTTATTATAGTTATGAACTATTTGAGTGAAACACTGTAACAAATAAAGCTGCCAAAAAGTGAGGAGCCTTAGAAAATCCACTTTTACCTAAAGATCTTTTCAGTGGACGGTTCTTTGGAGAACCATTGTTGTAAATGCTCTTTGAGTGTGAAGAACCTTTTTTAAACTTCAACATAATGTAAAGATTTTATAGCAGTTACGACTGGAGATCCAAACCAAGAACATTTATCTTTATTTTAACACATTAAATTTAGATTTATGAAAAATGATTATGATAAACAAACACAGTAACTGTGTTAGTCACTCACCAGTAAAGCTACTTACTCCAAATACGCCCTGCTGTGTAAAAATGAAACAGACTTTACTTTGCTGTTCTGAATCCACTCCAGCCTCTTCCACACTAAACTAAACTGATTCTTCACTCCATTCAGACCTGAAACACATGCAGTCAAATTCAGCTCCACTCTGAGCACTGAAGCTCTTAAATGAAGTGAAAGCAGAATCAGGCCAGGGACTTTGACTGTGGCTGAGGTCAGAATGAGCAAAAGAGCACAGTTAGAAGAAGTTTGAGGTTATTTATAATACTTTTCACAACAAGTGTCACAAAGAACACACTTACACACACACACACACACACACACACACACACACACACACACACATGCACACACACACACACACACACACAGACACGCACACACACACACACACACATTCATACACACATGGTATATTATTGTATAAATACATACGCAAATCTATATATATATATATATATATATATATATATATATATATATATATATACATAATTTCTTCTTGTAAACTTTGTGTTTAAACTGTGTCTCTGAAATGGTTTAAACATGTATTTTATTCTGTATCAGTCTACAATCAAATGACCAACAGTCTCTGTCTCTGACCATTCCAGCGTTGGACACTCTGTAGATTTTATGAAACAGCTCCATTTCACAGTGTTCCTCACTGAGAGTCTCTCAGAGTCGGCAGTCACATTATAGATTTTTATTTCCCTCATATTAATTTACACAACAAGTTTAACACAGTTTCATTTTCATCTTCTCTACAGTCTCCGAACAGAATAACTCCATGATAATTATGATCAATTATCCTCCAATATATTAAAATCAGTGTCTACATTAAACACATTAGCTGAGTGTGAATGAACACTCGGGGCTCTGAGCTCAGTCGGTAAAGGGGATGAAATCCTACACAATATGTGTGATATTTAACTCCTCTCTGTCAGAGTGTAGTGATGATATGAGTGACTGAAGAAAAGCAGCACCGAATATGAAGTTTCATTATTAATGTGCTGATCAGAGAAAACACAGAGAAGAAAGGGTTCGCTGCTCATTATAATATTCTGCAGCTTCATTTATATTCAGGTACTTTTGTGAATCTTGAAAAGAAACAAATACATAATTCATACAGCATAACTAAGTGATTTGTTTGTGGGGGAGGTGCTAATAAATATATCAGCTAATAGAACTTCTAGTCACTTTTTTCCTCTATTTCTGATTATTCCTGTGTGCACACTGTTGAGTGGGTTCTTGTGCATTAATAGAGTACTAAATTTGTAAGGGGGGTCATAGCTGAGCTGTGATACCACAGGGAGAGGTCATAATTTCATTACAGTGGTGGTTACTTAAAGGTGTAAATCAGTAGTTTACTAACCGCTCACACTTACAATTAGCAGTCAGCGCGAAGAGCTCAGCTCACTCCTAAAGCAAGGTAATGGCCTGAGGGGACGCTACAGTGGGAAAAAATGGGCTGATCGCGTAGTGGACGTGGTTGTATCTTTCTAAGAACATTAACCATTCTTTTAGAGGGGTCGGGGGGGGGGGGGGAGCGGATAGCTGTGGGCGAAGGGTGGCGCTATCGAGCAGGAAGGATAGGCGCGGAACGGAGACGCTGTGAGGGTTAGAAAGAAGAGGGGGGGGGATTAAAAAAAATGGGGAGGGATGGTGAGAGAGAGAGGGAGAGGTGACACGGTGTGCTCTAGCAGACGGCAACTACAGGGCGTGGGGGGAGTCGACTACATCTGAGGCGGTGCGCCGGCAGTCTTATTCAGCTACTAATATGTATTGTTTAATTTCCACAATACCCTATTCCTCAACATCTCGTCCTCTTTCCCTTTTATTCCTTCCCTTTTTTTCCCTCATACTCCCCCCCTTTCCCCCATTCTCCTCCTATTCCCCTTTTCCCCCTTCCCCCTCTCTTTCCTTCCCTCCCTTTTTCCTCCTTTCTTTTTCCTCTTACCTCTCCTTTCTCCCCCTTCTTCTCCATCCCCCTTCTTCTTTTCTCCTTCCTTTCCATCCCCCCCCCTCTCTTCCCTCCCCCCCCCCCCTTTAGCTTCCCTCCTCCTACCCTTCTTTTTCTCATGTTTTTAGCATATTTCCTGGCCCTACTCCTTCCCCCCCTCTTTTTTTTTCCCTCCCCCTTTCCTCCTCCCTTTTTTTCCTCCCTTTCTCCCTTCTCCCCTTCCCCCTTTCTCTCCCCCCCTTCCTCTCCGATCTTTCCCCCTCCTTTTCTTTTTTTCCACCCCCTCCTGCTCGCCTATCCCTTTCATCCCCTTCATTCCCCTCTCCCCTCTCCCTTCCTTTTCTCCCTTTCTTCCCTTCTCTTTCTCCTTCCTCTTTTCCCCTTCTCCTTACCTTTCTTCCCTCTCTCTTCTCCTTTTCCCTTTCTTTCCTTCCCCCTCTCCTTTCCCCCCTTCTTTTTTCCCCCCTCCCTTCTTTTCCTCTCCCCCCCCTTTTCTTTCCCCTTTTTCTCCCCTCCCTCCCGCTCTCCCTTCTCTTCTCCCTCTCCCCCCCCTTTCCCCCTTCCTTTTTCCTCCATTCACCTCTCCTCCCTTTTCCTCCTTTTCCCCCTTTCCTCTCTTCTTCCCCCCAGGCACAATCCCTCTTTCCCCCCTTTTCCCCCTTTCCTATTTTTTTTCCCTTTCCCCTTCTTCTCTTGTCCCCGCTCCCTTCCCCTTTTCTCTTCTCTTCTTCTTCCGCTTTCACCTCATCCTCCCCCCTTTCCTCCCACCTCCCCCTCCTCCCCTCTTTTTTCTTTCCCCTCCTTTCTCCCTTCCCCCT
>NW_023495487.1:0-2474 GCF_904425465.1 Colossoma macropomum
CTTGTTTTAGTAAAAAAAAAGCACTGAATTGAAAAATTGAAATTTCTTGTTGAAGGTTTAAAAATCATGGAAATGCAGTGGTCAACATTTTACAAAGCCTTTGGTTTGGTTTGTGTTGCGTTTCGAGGTAACTTACATAAGACATTAATTCAAAATCACACTTCCTGTCAAATTTTCAAGATTTTGTTATTGGGATATTGGGAATTGTTTGCTTAGTTCACGAGACAGCAGTGGGATTATGGACTAAGCAAGGGGATGAAAGTCAAAATAATGTTGAGTATTTTGTCATTTCTTTTTAATAGGTGAAAAGTTCTTGAAGCTCATTAACAGAAACATTATATGAGGAACAGTGTGAAGAGTGTTTCCCCTGTGCCTAATCAGTATGTACTCTAAATGTATACATGTATCCTAAATCTACTCTGTACATGTTAGTTATGTATTGTAATGGAATACATTACTGAACACATTTAGGACAGTGTATTTAGGACAGTATTCAGCCATCACTACTTTTTCAAAGAATTCTGTCCAATTCGGTCTGTAACTACAACTGAAATGAAGGATAATAATCCTGACTTCATTAAACTGAGCCAACTCCAAACATTATGAAATATTATGTAACTAGCATTTAGTAGTATTACACGAAAGTAAATAGACTAATAAACTTCAACACTATTACATAACAACACCAACTACACAAACTGCAGCCTAAAACTCCCAAAGCAATTTAACTACCACAAAACTTACTGGTTTGTGTTGATGTTTTGGTGAGCTTGCCAGTCCTACGATGTTGATTTAGTGCACAGGAGCGTTAATTGTATGTAGCAATAGTCATATTTGGGTTCCTTTACAACCTTGTAAGGATCCAGTCACATTTGGAGGAAAATGTCTGCATGGCATATTTTAGTTTACCACAAAACTCGACAGCAGCGATTAGTATTTTGTCACCAACCACAAAATGATGATGTGACTTCAGAGGTCTGTAGAAGTGTCTGTATTAAACTGTAGTGCACAAGTTAAACACTAAAGTGCATTAAGAACTTACACCAACCATATAGACTTGGGATCTTATCACTTATCAACTGCAATGAAATGCACTTCCACGCCGCAACGTATAACATACAGCCTTCTTGTATTGACTGGAATTTTCTAAGCCCAATATCAAACAGAATGGGTCTAAATCAACTTCCACCTCCAAAATGTTTCCAGTTTCATGGCCCAGTTTTGTCCAGGGTTAAATATACATCCCGTGTACAATTTGAAACTGGATCACTTTTGTATAATTTGAGTAATTCTGCCTAATAAAACATACATTCAGCTACCAGAGTGTCTCAGCATTTCTCTTACATTAGAAATGATCACAGAGGACAAAAGAAATAAACTCATTACAACAACAATACAAATGAATCAGTTCATTTCTCTCCCCATTAACTATGAAATTACAACCGTTCACTAATTCCAAAAGCACTGACAGCATTTCATACCTTCATTCAGCGACGTTCATCTCCTGAATGCAAAGAACAAATGCAGAGAACAGGAGGAGTTTCGATGGTTTAAACTGTAAACTATATGAGGTTCAAGTGTTACTGTTTCTCACATACGCTGCCTGTTTCCTTCCTGTTGTCACTGAACCTGTCGGTGCTTCTGCACAATTTACCGCAGTCAGACTTTCCTTCTCTAGTTTCATTAAAAGTCATTTTTATGTAATATAATCTCTTCTTTTTCTGATCTGATACAAATAAAATGAAATATCACAGTTTCCTGATGAAGCATTGGAAGAGTTTTAGAAGAATAATTCAGAGTTGAAGAATAACAGTGACATACAGAACACCTTCCCCTTTTATTTCATCGCTGTTCTTGTTGTCTGTAGACAACATAGGTGCCATTTGATCACACTGAGACTTCTGAACACTCAGACTGCATCTCATTAGCATGATCAGATAGCACTGCTCAGTTTCTGAGTGCTGATGCTAAAACTACAATACAGCACAGACACTGTTGTGAGTCAGAGTTTAACTGTGATAATGCTGATCTAGTTTACACTGTAATGGTGTTCTGTCTGGTCTCCCTGTCTAAACCCTTAACAGGTTGGTTACAGTTTATACTAAATGCAACAAAGAGGATCCTGACCAAAGAAAACTGACCACATCACCCCCATCATTCAGGCGTTGTCACTGGTCACTTGGTCTTACATACCAAGTTCAGCAGAAAGTTCTTCTTATTGAATACAAAGCTCTGCACGGCCTGGCTCCTGATCACCCGACTGAGCTGCTCCATTTATAGCTCCCATCCTGTAACAATAATAGACTAGTGTAGACCTTCTCCATGCTCCAATGTTTAAATTGGCTTCTATGGATGGTCAGACATTTAGAATATTATCTCCCAAATTATGGAATTCTCTCCTCACGTCTATTTGAGATGTTTCCTCTATATCCTCATTTGAATTTCTGTTAAAGATGTTCACTGATCAGGCATAA